>NC_057940.1:46851475-47151475 GCF_018555375.3 Anguilla rostrata | reverse complement strand
TTCTGAGACGGTAACTATAACGCTTACTGTTTACTGAATAAAAAATGGTTATTATAAAAGTAATGGTACATACTCATTCATTGTCTAACATTAGGCTTATTCCGATCATGATAATATATTGATGAACTTGATGGTAATGTAAATAACGGTAACGTTGGTTAGCTACATTGCAACGTTACAAGGTAGTGTTGAATTCGAGAGACGGTTTGCGAGAACGGTCCTGGTCGGTAGCATTAGCTAGCGTTTTTTGTAATTGTTAACTGACATTAGATTATATTAATTACATTAGCTAGCTAGCTAACATAACCTTACCTGATATGAGAGATGGCTACTGTGCGCAACATTGTCTAAACTAATGTTGCCTTTCTTGACATGGTCCGGTAGCTAGCTCGCTAACAGAGAAAATAAATTAGCCCCGAAACGGTCCCGTTTGTTTTTTTCAAACCTAATGATAAACAAACAGGCAATCTGCAATTCCATCTGGGGACTACCCCAAAACAATGGTCCACAATTTAGGTGGAGTAAATTTCATATTTATAAACGTTAGCGGTACCTACCAGCCCAAGAGAAAGAGAGCCACATCTGTATCTCCCCTCTCCCTTTTCGTCTTTCAATGCTCTCCACCTTGGCAAGGCAACGCCGATGGTAACTCTGTTTTTTCCTCGCTGACGGTCGCTTTGCTTTTTTGACTGTTTGGCTTCATCTGAATGTCGAATTTGTTTCTTTTTCTTTGGATTTGCACTTGTTTTTGAAGTTTCATTGTCTGTAGCCATCAATCTTTTCTTTGTTTGTTAGGCCATAGTAACCGTTTACTCACAATCGCAACGCTAGCAGAGACCAAAAAAAAAAACTGTACGCCCCTCACACACAAGTGAGTTGAAGAGCGAGCCTGTTGCGTTAGCTCCACCTACCCTCTCTGGCAGGCCAACCACTGCTGGGTGATGGAAACGCGTCATTAGCTGTGCGCTGCTTCTGATTTTTCCCAGGAATGTCGCCACAGACACCCAGTTCATAATCATAAATTAATACAATTAATAATAATATAAATTAATATAATAATAGGCTCAATCACCATTATGCTACCTAATTCGGCGATAGATAGTGACTAACAGACATTTGTTTAAATGAAAATCTTTGAGATTATTACTTTAATTTAGCATATGCTTTTATCCAAAGCGACTTACAAAAATGCATATTAAGGTCAATGGAACAAATACACAACACAGGTTCGATAAGGTATAATACACCCTTTGTACAGTTATTCATAGCCAAGAACACAGTCCAGTTCACACAGTGAACATTATTCTGACGTAACCTATGCTAAGTCAAACTAGGGGGCAATACAGGCTACAACATTAGGATGATAGTACAAAGTATATTAAGTGCGAGAATGGAGGTACATATAACATGAGTGGCATGAAGGAGGGGAATTTAAGTGAAATGATTCGCAGAGTGGTGGTAGTTAGTCCAGGTATAGTCTGAAGAGATGCGTCTTCAGACCTTGACGGAAAATGGGTAATTAGGGAGTGGTTCGAAGAGGGAACAGGGAGTTTGTTCCACCACTGTAGAACTTGGGTGGAGAAGCTCCGTGATAGGGTTGAGCGAGAACCCTTTACCCGATGGGAGGGGGTGCAAGGCACCCTGCTGCTAATCAAGACATGAGGAGCAGAGGCAGACCCCATCCAGGTGACCTGGTAGGACCTATCCGTAAGATAGGAAGCAAACCAAGACAGAGCAGTGCCAGAAATGCCTATCTCAGCCAGGGTGGAGAGGAGTAGTTTGTGGTTGACCGTGTTGAATGCTGCAGACAGATCTAGGAGGATCAGGACAGAGGAGAGGTGTGAGCCTCTTGCAATGGCGAGTGCCTCCGGCACAGCCAGGAGGGCAGTCTCTGTTGAGTGCCCAGATCGGAAGCCAGATTGGTGATGGTCTATAAGGTTGTTCTAATGGAGAAAATAGGTTAGTTGTTTAAGCACTGCTCGCTCAAGGGTTTTGGACAAAAAAGGTAGAAGTGATACGGGTTGATAGTTCATTACATCAGAGGGGACTGAGGTGGGTTTTTTAAGGAGTGGGGTAATGCGAGCCATCTTAAAATCAGAGGGAACATGGCCAGAGGCAAGGGAGATATATAGTGTATGTGATTGTGGTTTTGGAGTTCTTTATTCTTGTTTATGTCAGTGATATCTTTTTTTATTTTTGGTGCTTCCTGTTCATAGAAAGAGTTCCGCCTCCTTGTCGCAGCCACTGGTTTGTCATTTTATAAAGATTTTTTAAAGTTTCCTCTCGCCGGCGTCACCCTGTGATCTCAACCCATTTGACAGACTCAGCCAAATGGAACCAAAACCCTGACAACTTCAGCTTCTTTAATACGTGTGTGTGTGTGTGTGTGTGAGAGTGAGTGTGTGAGAGATGAGAGTGAGAAAGAGAGAGCAGAGTGACAGGATGGGTTGTGTGTGAGTTTGTGAATGATAGTCAGTGGGTTTACATGGGTTTGAAAAAGTCGATTTATTGTTTTAGTCCGGCTAAAAGTGGACTTTTAAAAATCATGTAAACGTTGTAGTCCGATTGAAATCGTACTAAGGCAATTTTTATTTAGTCGATTATACCTAGATAATGCGGTTGTGGGTCGATTTACTACGGCATATATACGCTTCAATAGGCCAAAAATTAGACTAGTTGTTCTGCGCATGTTCCGTAGGTTAGAGGTTCCACGGCGACAGGTAATTAACCCAGAAGTTGAACAGCGAGCACACAGTCGAGGAGGTATTATGGCGGAAAAAAAACACATTTCTGGACTGACGAGGAGACCACTATCGTGCTATCACAAATAAAGGAGTTAAATATCCTAAAATACATGGATGGAAGAAAAACGTGGAATGGCAAACTATTCAAAAAAGTTGTGGAAAAATTGGAGGAAGCAGGATTTTTAAGAAGCCCTGAGCAGATCAGTGTACGGTGGAAGCACCTCATCTCATTTGTACCAAAACAAAGGGTAAAGAACATATGAAATGTACAGCACTGTAAAGTTGTCCATTTTTTGTCTTTTATAGTCCAGGCACAGACAACATAGACAAAACCAACAAAAGTCCCCCGTTCAACGAGGGCGCCGTTTGCTACTAGCTGGTTCCACTATGTGATGCAAAAGGTCAACCGGAAGAAAGTCTTAGTCAGACACACCTCGCTCAATAAATCAATTCTTTCTGAGTCATGTATATTGGGACAACGACAGTAGTCCAATTAAATCTCATCTTTGGCCAAATCAAGCTATTAACCTCTTAGCGCAAAGCCCCTAGTGGTCGGCACGCCGGCTTCCCGAGATTACTGAACTCAGACGTTCCGTTTGTGAAATATACGCGCATATGTGATGCCTGGGTACCTTCCAAAATAGCTGTGCGTAATACCACGTGTGTACGCATAGTCGCCCTTTTTAGTACAGTCTGGCTTGATTGCCAAAACATTTATTCAGTAGATGGGAGTATAGGCTTTCTAATGATGTGTAACATGTCTAATTTTGCTTTTGGAATAGCATTTTTTTGGTCAGCGTAACCGAAATTTTTCTTATCGCGTTCACTTACGTATTCACTCTGTGGTAGCAGTAAAAGGTGCACCTAACGAATCGTGGTCAATGATTTTTCGTAATTTCTTGGAAAATACTATTATTATGAGGACTTCTGGGCATAGCTAAGCCATATGTTTGCTGTTAGACCTAGCTGACATTGTTTTCTGGAGCAAAACAGAAGTGAATAGAACCGTATCATTGATTTACTGTCTGTCTCCATCTACTGAACATAGATATGATTTCATCATTGATATGTAAGTATTACTGCTCAAAATACTTTGGTTATATACGTTATTTTTGAAATTGAGTATCTTTAAATAGGTTAGTGGTATTATATAATGTGGATATTTCACAGTGTAATGTAAGCGTTAGTTAGTAGTGTAATAGTTTTTGTGAAGCATGCAACAGTGATGACGTGAGAGTTGTAACATTGCCAAAACATGGTGGACGGTTGAAATTTGTTTTCATGTCGTCCCATCCCCATACAAGAAAACATACGGGAGTACAGAGTATAGAAATACATACAAGAGTTAAGTATTACATGTTAGGTACTGTGCCGCATTGTGTGACAATATTTTTGCATTTTTAAAAAATCTGATAGCAATGTTTCATCTTAAACCTTCATAAGGGGCTCATTTATATGCTTTATAATGGAAAAACATTTTATTCAGTTTTGGCAAGATTTTGGATATGTTTCTGGACCCCTAGATATTTTAGACCACTGTACTGACGGAAAGCTTGTAATTCCCACTTGAAAATGATGCAACAGTGAGTTTCTTGAATAAAAACAGTTGATTTGTCGTGAAATACGTGAATATGTTGTGATTTACAGCAATGCATAATTTAGACATTTTGGATAGATTTGGAGATGCTGGGTACACTGCTTAGTTTTTGCTTCATAAATCTATAGTAGTTCTACATATCAACCCTTAGATTTTATGAACTTGTGTTCAAGAAGTTTTGATCCAGCACATGTATAGTTTAACTTGCTGTATATACGCAATCTCTCAGTATTTCATTGCAAACTAAAAAAGTGCAAATTCATTTTTGATTTTTTGTCTAGACAATTGCATTTGTGGCACTTTTATTTCTCCCAGAATTATGAATATACTAGTCTGCATTAGTAATGTAAATATGTAATGTAATAATGTATAAATGTCTTGCTTCATTTAAGCCATTTTTCAAGTCTCTGTGGTATTCACATCTGGAGTTTATAAAGCTTTAAATAGGGTACCCCCTAAATGGGCAAGGATTGGCAAGATTTGGCATGTGCGCTAAGGGGTTAATATAGATCGATTTCAACTGTGCATGTAAACGCACTGACTGAGAGACAGAGCAGAGTGATAGGTTGATGTGTGTGTGTTCATGTGCTAGTCACATGGCCACATGATAGGTGGTGGTCAGAGATATGACCCTTCCTGGAATCAGGGTCACATGACTTCCCCATTCACTGGAGCTGCTGGGAGAAGCTGCCCTCTCATCCAAAATTACATGCGCCTTAGCCTGGACCTGGCGGGCAGGCTCTGTCCTGTGAGCTCCAAGATCACAGCCCATTTTGTCATCAGTGACTGCGGTATGATTGGCAGGCTGCTGTTCCCATTGGTAACCAATACAGTGTCAACTGTAGGCATAATGGCAGATCTTGCGTGTGCATGCATGTGTGTCTGTTGTGGTTATGTTTATGTTTATTTATTTATTAGTTGTCCATCCATCCGTCCGGCCCATTCTCTTGAACGCGATATCTCAGGAACGCCTTGAGGGAATCTCTTTAAATTTGGCACAAACGTCCACTTGGACTCAAGGATGAACTGATTAGATTTTGGTGGTCAAAGGTCAAGGTCACTGTGACCTCACGCCCGTCCCATTCTCTCGTGAACGCGATATCTCAGGAACGCGTTGAGGGAATTTCTTCAAATTTGCCACAAACGTCCACTTGTACTCAAGGATGAACTGATTAGATTTTGGTGGTCAAAGGTCAAGGTCACTGTGACCTCACGCCCGTCCCATTCTCTCGTGAACGCGATATCTCAGGAACGCGTTGAGGGAATTTCTTCAAATTTGCCACAAACGTCCACTTGGACTCAAGGATGAACTGATTAGATTTTGGTGGTCAAAGGTCAAGGTCACTGTGACCTCACGCCCGTCCCATTCTCTCGTGAACGCGATATCTCAGGATCGCGTTGAGGGAATTTCTTCAAATTTGCCACAAACGTCCACTTGGACTCAAGGATGAACTGATTAGATTTTGGTGGTCAAACGTCAAGGTCACTGTGACCTCCCAAAACACCTTTTTACCACTGGCCACTGGTTGGCGGAGGCATACAACCTCGAGGCGGTATTTCTAGTTATTTATTTGACGCCATATATAAATTATTTATTTGAGGCTAAATCAACTGGCTGTACAGACTTTTAGCCAATGTTAACACTTTGCTGTGGAAAATGAAAACACTTTAACCTCTTAAAAGCCCATAGTGGTCGGTACACCAGCGTGCCTAGATTGCTCAATTCAGACATTCTGTGCTCCTGCAACCAAATTATGAGTTGAAAACTCAAACTCGGTGTTCTAGCTTTATTAGCGGACGATTCAGGACAACTATGCCGAATACGGAGTTTTGCAGCGCCACCATTGTCGTGCTGGTCGTGCATTTACCCAGCACCCCCTCCCTGCAGTCTCATCTGTAACTACATTCCCCACACACTGGACAATTGTGTCGATTTGGGCAAACATGAAAACATTCTTTTACCACAAAAAATTTGTATTTTGTCGTAGAAACAAGATAAAGCCAACAATAGCTGAAGGTATGCCAGTACAGCTTTGAAAAACACTGCTCACTGAACACTGAAATAAACAAGATGAATTTTTCTAAAATTATACCATGTAATTCTACTGTCAATATCTGCGACTAAATATGGAATAAATATACAATCTTATCATTGGTTTTACGCATAGAGATGTCCCTTTCAAGACGGAGTGGTCATATATTGTTTTGGACAATCCGCTTGTGAAATATACGCTCATTTGTGACGCCTGGGTACCTTCCAAAATAGCGGTGTGTAATACCACACATGTTGTTTTCGGTGTTGTTGTCGTTTGTAGTAAAATCTGGCTTGATCGACAGTTAATCAGTCCAATAGGTGACAGAATAAGCTTTCTAACAATGTATAGCATGTCTAATTTTACTTTTGGAATAGCGTTGTATAGCTCAGCATAACCGGACGTTTTGTCTCATCATCAGTGGCGTACTAGGGTTGGTGACACCAATTACGTGTATTGCATTCTGCATGTATATGCATTCAAACGACAAAGCGCTTCTCGTCACATTAATACCGCTAATTAAATCAACCAGCAGTAAACCGCATCGGAGAAATTAGCTGTTTCAACTCGTCGCTACACAAAACACTGCACAAAATCTTTATTGCCAGTCATTTCTGTGACATTTCGGTGTGGACCGCACCGGGTGACACCATCAGACACCATCTCTCGTTGGTAGTTCAACTTGGACCGCTGTTATGCAACAAACAGGATATAACAGGCCAAAATACAGATTGTAACTGTTTTATATATCCTCTCAAACACATTTATGTTTTTATGCGAACATTCACTTTCATGTCTTGACATCCGAGGTGACAGAATGCATTCGCATTCCACAAATAACTGGTAACAACATTTATAGCAGAAAACATGCACACGTAAACAATTTGTTGTTGAATTGATTAATTCGACTCTCACCGTCATTTCCATATCGCAAAATGACAAGAATAACTAGAATGAAAACCCTGACTAGCGTGAAAATTTAAATTAATATTGCAGTGGTACAGCCACTGTTTGCTTTCATCTTTTTTAGATTCCTAGAAAGTTGCTAGTGGAGCAGCTAAATACTTGATGTGTGCCCTCCAAATGCGAACCATGCACCATAAAGAGTCCGTCTAGTCTGGTCTTTTTGTGGAATTGAAGAATTGCAGAGTAAAATTATGGCAGTGTGAAAAAGCAAAAGGGACGATTACTATAATTACCTGTTATTTTTTACCCTGACAAAAAGTGTGAAAGGTTTGCTTTTACTGTATCCCCAATGTAAATTACGCAGAACTACCGCATAGCCTACCTCACATAACTGTGTCAAGCGTTTTGAGTCAATTATAATGGGCTAACAAAGAAAATCCGGATGAAAATACTCAGCAACCAAATTAAACCATTTGAATGTTTTGGTACGTAATATGCTGTCCCAGCACGAATGCTTAATATTTAATAAAACAGACTTAATGCTGAAGCAAGAAAAGAACAGAAGAGGACACATTATAGTCTATAATCTTCATCTTCATCTTAATTTCTCATCTGTAGACGTTGGCAGGCTATAACCAAAAGTAGGCTGCTGTGCCGCATAACATAAAAATTTGAATTCAAGTCATTATTTTGAAAATAATCATTTGGTTTGCGGCTGCAGATTTTTTTAAATGGCGGTTGAAATAAAATGCTGTGAGTACTCGACCAATCAGACATGTTCAGCGCTTGCGCCCGATACCCAAAAGTTACTGTACTTTTGGAAAGTACTACCCCCCGAGCAGGGACTTTTTTGATGATAAAATCAAGTCCCCGGAACTTAATTTAGACCCTGGTCCCTGCGGTGGAAAGCACTGAGTTCCTCAAAAGGTTCCTAGTTCCTGGGTACAGTTCCTGCGGTGGAAACGCGGCTATAGTGTGTCCAGTTTCACGGTCTGTTCCTGTTCGGTAGTCCTGTTCATCGCGGTTTTGTACCCGCCCCTCCGTGTTTGTTTCCCTGGTTTCCCTGCCTTTGCCAGGAAACTGTTTCCTGGTTTGACTCCCCTGCATGTGCCCGCATAAACAAGATGACTTCACGAAAACCCCGCAACGGAAGGTTGTACAAACACTTGGTAATGGTTCGAAACACGTGCGTCAATCCCAAGCCACGTGGTAAAGGATAATGCTATTGAGATAAACGACTGTAAACATAAACGCTATATGGGTTCACGCGAGTTACGGCAGCCTCATCGGTTGAAATGTGTGTGGCTTTTGGGAGGCGTGTGCCTTCCTGGCTCTCAGTTCACTGAGCTTCAATGATACATTCTTGGCAGAACAACTAACATTGTTTTGTGTACAAGCATGACAATAATAATAAAAAAATCTAAAATAATAGTACTGATAATAATAATAGTAGTAGTAGCAGTAGTAGTAATAATGATAATGGTAATAATAGTAGTTGTAGTGCTTGCAGTAGCAGTCGTAATGATGGTGATGATGATGGCGATGAGGCTTTCTCTCCGTGTCTCAGGATGGAGCGGATCAGTGAGGAGGCCTTGCGGATGAACCTGCTGAAGCGGGGCGTGGAGGCGCCGGAGGAGCGGGAGGAAGCGTTGTCCAAGCGGCTGAAGATGGAGGGCCACGAGGCCATGGAGCGGCTGAAGATGCTAGCGCTGCTCAAGCGCAAGGACCTGGCCAGCCTGGAGGGCGGTGCCGCCGAGGCCAAGGGGGGCGGGGCCCAGGGGCCTGCGGGGGGGGGCGCCGGGTACGAGGAGAAGGTGAACGGAAGCCTGAGAGCCGCGGCTGGCGCCCACGGAGCTGCGGGGAAAAACGGGAAGGAGAACATGGCGGACGAGCCGGTGGACATGAGCGCCAGGAGGGGGTGAGTGGGGGATGTATGAAACAAGAGAGATTTTGGGGGGTTTGGGTGAGAGAGATTTTGGGGGATAGGTGAGGGGGATTGATGAGATAGTTGAGGTGTGATTGGTGGGATAGGTGTGGTGTTATTGGTGGGATAGGTGAGGTGTTATTGGTGAGATAGGTGTGGTGTTATTGGTAGGATAGGTGAGGTGCGATTGGTGGGATAGGTGAGATCTGATTGGTGGGATAGGTGCGGTGTTTTGGTGGGTTAGGTGCGGTGTGATTGGTAGTATAGGTGTGGTCTGATTGGTAGGATAGGTGTCTTAAGGACTAGGCATCCTCAGAGGGGATTTTCTGTTTGCCTGCAGGGTCTGAATGCTTCTGTTTTTAATATCATTATTGTTTTTAATTACTGGATTCATTTAGCAAAGCAGCATCAACTCAGAAAACATCAGCAGCCTACATAACCACAGACATATACACACTCACACACACACACACACACGCACACAGACACACTCACACACACACACAGGCACACACACATGCAAGCACACACACACGCATACTCACACACACACACACTTACATGCACTCACACACACACTCTTGCACACACAGCTGCTTAACTGAGAACTGTGAATTGTGTGAGTGTAAGAATTGCTGAATGAGACAGTCAGTGTGAGACATGAGTGTGACAGTCAGTGCGTGAGATGGTGAATGAGTCAGTCACTGTGAGTGTCTCAGTATGTGTGTGAATCAGTGAGTGACTGAGTCAGTGTGTGAGATGGTGAGGGAGTCAGTCAGTGTGAGTGTTTCTTCCAGGGAAGTGGAGCGAGAGCGTCGCACCCCCTCTCCAGACGTGATCATCTTGTCTGATAACGAGGCGTCCAGCCCCCGCGCCCCCCCCCACACAGAGGACCGCCTGCGCTCAGCCAACCTGGAGATGTTTAAGGTACGAGAGAGATTTGGGGTTTCGCTAGATAACATTAGAAAGAAAAAATAACTAAAGTCTGGGCAGTTGGGGTGCTGATGGCAGCTTTGAATTTCCTGTAGTTCAGAACGTCTGTCCAGGGGAATATAAGAAGCCCCACCAGCAGGGGGACTGGAGCCACCCCCAGGCTTGGATTTCCAATGCTGTGGGATTAACATTGTGCACGTGTGTGTGTGTGCGTGTGTGTACGTGCATGCTTATGTGTCCCTCTGTCCGTGTGCCCCAGGGGAAGAGTGGGGAGGAGCGGCAGCAGATGATTAAGGCGTTGAGGGAGGAGCTTCGGCTGGAGGAGGCGCGGTTAGTGCTCCTCAAGAAGCTGCGCCAGAGCCAGATCCAGAAGGAGAATGTGGTGCAGAAGGTCAGCGCGACCGCCTTCACCGCACGACCTCAACACAACCGCCTTCACCACACAACCTCAACACAACCGCCTTCACCGCACGACCTCAACACAACCACCTTCACCACACGACCTCAACACAACCACCTTCACCGCACAACCTCAACACAAAAACCACCTCAACCCACAACACTCAACACAACCACCTTCACCACACACCTCAACACAACCACCTTCACCAACCCACCTCACACAACCACCTTCACCGCACAACCTCAACACAACGCCTCACACCACACACACAACCTAAACACTCCCCACACACCAACACAACCCTCACACACACTCAACACAACCACCTTCACCACACGACCTCAAAATCACAACCACCATTCACCACACAACCTCAACACAACCACCTTCACCACCCCAACCAACCCTTCACCACACAACCTCAACACAACCACCTTCACCACACTCACACAACCCTTCACCACAACCTCAACACAGCCACCACCTCACACCCACACACAACCTCAACACAACCACCTTCACCACACAACCTCAACACAACCACCTTCACCCACAACCTCAACACAACCGCCTTCACCGCACAACCTCAACACAACCGCCTTCACCACACAACCTCAACACAACCGCCTTCACCACACACCTAAACACAACCATCACCACAACCTCAACACACACCTCACCGCACAACCTCAACACAACCGCCTTCACCACACAACCTCAACACAACCGCCTTCACCACACGACCTCAACACAACACCTTCACCACACAACCTCAACACAACCACCTTCACCACACGACCTCAACACAACCACCTTCACCACACAACCTCAACACAACCGCCTTCACCACACAACCTCAACACAACCACCTTCACCACACGACCTCAACACAACCACCTTCACCACACAACCTCAACACAACCACCTTCACCACACAACCTCAACACAACCACCTTCACCACACAACCTCAACACAACCACCTTCACCACACAACCTCAACACAACCCCTTCACCGCACAACCTCAACACAACCGCCTTCACCGCACAACCTCAACACAACCGCCTTCACCGCACAACCTCAACACAACCGCCTTCACCACACAACCTCAACACAACCGCCTTCACCACACAACCTCAACACAACCACCTTCACCACACGACCTCAACACAACCGCCTTCACCGCACAACCTCAACACAACCGCCTTCACCACACAACCTCAACACAACCGCCTTCACCGCACAACCTCAACACAACCGCCTTCACCGCACAACCTCAACACAACCACCTTCACCGCACAACCTCAACACAACCGCCTTCACCACACAACCTCAACACAACCGCCTTCACCGCTCGACCTCAACACAACCACCTTCACCGCACGACCTCAACACAACAACCTTCACCGCACGACCTCAACACAACCGCCTTCACCACACAACCTCAACACAACCACCTTCACCGCACAACCTCAACACAACCGCCTTCACCACACAACCTCAACACAACCACCTTCACCGCACGACCTCAACACAACCACCTTCACCACACGACCTCAACACAACCGCCTTCACCACACAACCTCAACACAACCACCTTCACCGCACAACCTCAACACAACCGCCTTCACCACACAACCTCAACACAACCACCTTCACCGCACGACCTCAACACAACCGCCTTCACCACACAACCTCAACACAAACGCTTTCAACGCACAACCACAGACACACACACACTGAGACACAGGCACTCACACGCACATGCACAGACACACACACACTCAGGCACTCACACACACATTCACAGACACAGACAGACAGACAGACACACACACACAGGCACTCAGGCACACACTCAGACACAGGCACTCACACACACACACACACACACACACGGCTACCCTCGTGGTTCAGTCCCTCTTTGTGCAGGAATGTTCACTGTCACTCTGACACTGGGATCGTGACCAGTTCTACACCTTATACTGATTGTAAAATAAAAATTTAAAAGATCTGAGATTTCCCAGGGTTCCCTCTTCCTCTCTGTGTATTCAGCCTGTCAGCTCCATACATCGGTTCATTCTATGGATTGGATTTATCTTACACTTATCTTACCCCCCCCCGCCCATCATGGTGTGGTGAGCGTTTTGTGACCCTGGTCTGCCTGGTTGTGCCCAGGTGCCGGTGGTCCAGAACTCAGGCTCCTCGGTCCAACCCTCCCCCCTGCACGGCTCCCAGGGCCTGGCCAAGATGCCCATGCGGCCTGGCCTCCACACTCAAGAGCCCCAGAACCTCCGCACTGTACAGGTGTGTGTGTGTGTGTGTGTGTGCGTGTGTAGTGTGAATGTGAGTGTGAGAATGTGTGTGTGGTGTGCATGTGTGTATGTGTGTGTGTATGAGAGTGTATGTGTGTGTGCATGCATGTGTGTGTCGTGTGAGCATGAGTGTGAGTGTGTGTGAGTGTGTAGTGTGTGTGCATGTGTGTGTAGTATGAGCGTGAATGTGAATGTGAGTGTGTGTGTGTGTGTGAGAGAGTGCGTAAGTGTGCGTGCATGTGTAGTGTGAGCATGAGAATGTGTGTGTGTAAGTGTGTTGTGTGCGTGTGTGTATGAATGTGAGTGAGTGTGCGAGTGTGAGTTTGTGTGTGTGAGCACGAATGTGAAAGTGTGTGTGAGCATGTGGAGTGACATGTGTATAAATGTGAGTGTGAGAGAGTGTGTGTGTAGTGCGTGTGAGAATGTGTTTGTGTGTGTGAGGGTGTGTGTGCGTGTGTGTGTGTTTCTGTGCATTTGTAAACATAACTGAATGGTTTAATGGTGTTGTTGGGTTTGATTTGTTTAATAAAAGGTTTCCACATATATTAGGAATATGTTCTGTTTTGAGCTCAGTCCGCTGGAGCTGTAATGGTCTTGGTTGAGTGATTCTCAATACTAATGTGTCTGCTCCCATCTAGTGGGCACAATGGGTAACGACACGTTCTGGAGTGTAGAATCGTGTCCTTACAAAGCGAATCAGTTCCAAGTGTAGTCATGTACATTGTACAAATTCCCTTTTCTGTTTCTGTTAAGATCAAGGAAAACATTTTAAGTTTAATTATTGTAGTATTTCTCCCTATGGATTTATTTTGAACACATTTTATATACAGATATACTTCATATAATTCATATACACTTAAGTGGCAGTCCTAGATGAGTTTAATGCTGTATTCTGTCCATCGTTATGTCATTCCCTATTTTCATGTATAGTTGTGTATAATACCTATAATTTAGTATTTCTTGTTTTTATGTTAATTTCGTCTTCGTGTCTTTCCGCAGGGGCATACAGTGATCAGGTCGGCCGCCAGCGCCGCCCTGCCCCAGATGATGATGTCACAGCGTGTCATCGCCCCGAACCCCGCCCAGCTTCAGGGCCAGCGGGTGCCCCCCAAGCCTGGAATGGTCCGCACATCCTCGGGGGGCCTCAACAATGCCATGGGTTACCAGCAGGTACGCTGGCATGTGTGTGTGTGTGTGTTACAACCTGGAGGCTGTCTGCACCCCAACGTTTTGTTTTAACACTGCACCCATTGTGCCCTCCATTGTTAATGTGGGAAATGTTGAAGGAACGTAACTGTATGGACCAGGCTGTGGTGTCACATAAAAAAGTAAAGTATGTGCATTTGTGTGTGTGTGTGTGTGCGCGCGCGTGTGTGCATACGTGTGTAATACAGGCCTCCAGCCAGCAGGTGGCAGCCTCCCAGCGCTCCAGCTCCTCGGCCATCTACATGAACCTGGCCCACATGCAGGCGGCGGGTGGGGTCGGGGTGGGGAGTGTGGGCGGGGTGGGTGCAGTCAGCCCCTCCACCCTCCCCAGCCCGGGTGTGGGGTCTCTGGGGGACCAGGTGAGCAGCCAGGCGGCCGCCAAGCTGGCCCTGCGCAAGCAGCTGGAGAAGACCCTGCTGGAGATCCCGCCCCCGAAACCACCGGCACCCCTCCTCCACTTCCTGCCCTCTGCCGCCAACAGCGAGTTCATCTACATGGTGGGCCTGGAGGAGGTGGTGCAGAGCGTCATCGACAGCCAGGGTGAGCTGCGGCGCTGATCCCAGATCAGCTGGGTGGGACACAGGGAACAGTGTGAATTGGGATTAGTGCTGATCCCAGATCAGCCAGGGTGAGCCGCGGTGCTGATCCCAGATCAGCTGGGTGGGACACAGGGAACAGTGTGAATTGGGATTAGCGCTGATCCCAGATCAGCCAGGGTGAGCCGGGGGGGTTAATGATGACCCCAAATCTAAAACAAACAAATTACATTACATTACATTTATTTGCCAGACGCTTTTATCCAAAGCAACATACAAAAGTGCATTTCATGGTCATAGACAACTGCTAAACACAGGTTCAGTAAGGTGCAATACTTATTTTGTACAGCTATTTCTAGCCAGGAACACAGTTTAGTTCACACAGTGAATGATCCAAGAATTTGAGTTTAGCTTCTCGACAGTTTACTGCGTACTATATGTAACTTGTTTAGAGTTTAGCAACATTTCATAAGAATTAACACATCACCCTTCTTCACTTGAAACACGTTCTTCTCATATGTGTCTGCAATCTACCTCCTGCATGTATTCAACCGCAAAGCATTATGGTCCTTGAAGGAACGTGAGACAATAAAGAACAGTCTAAGCAATGCTACCACCTTGTGGTAATTGTATGTCTTGCATTTTAATAACATCATAACATCAAATGAGTAAATATCCATTTTGAAAATACAACTCAGTAGAAACAATATAAATTGGGACTGATGTTGCGTTAGTTCCAATCCCAAATCAGCTGGGTTGGACACAGGAACTGTGTGATTTAGGATTAGTACTGATCCCAGATCAGCTGGTTTGGACACAGGAACTGTGTGATTTCGGATTAGTACTGATCCCAGACCAGCTGGGTTGGACACAGGAACTGTGTGATTTAGGATTAGTACTGATCCCAGATCAGCCAGTAGGGCAAATAAAAGATCCATCTGATTGAACGGTTAAGAGCAGACATTGGAAGGAAATTCAGAAACGGATCAGTCCCACTCCCCTCTTTCACGTAAATGTCTTGTGTACCCCTCCACCCTAGCTGCTCCTTGCTCTACCTGGGGCGTGAGTGGTTGCTTTCCTGGGGGGGGGCGGTGTGTACACAGGTTTCAGTTTCCAGCTAAACATTTCATTTCTGGACCCAAGAGCAGTCATATTGTTCTGTCGGGCATTTAACAAACAAAGCTCACGTAATCGGTGTGATTGCAGATAATTAAATTATTAAGAACAGAGGTCGGCATGCGCTTCGGAAACTGCAGCGTCTGAGCTTGCTCCACCCCTTGTGTTCTACATCACAACGACCTTTGACCTCTGTCACCCGTTGTCCAGGTAAGCTGCGGGGGGCGCTGTCCCGCATGGAGCCCTTCTGCTGCGCCCAGTGCCGGACCGACTTCACCCCCCATTGGAAACAGGAGAAGGGGGGGCGGATCCTCTGCGAGCAGTGCATGACGTCCAATCAGAAGAAGGCTCTGAAGGCCGAGCACACCAATAGGCTGAAGAACGCCTTTGTGAAGGCCCTGCAGCAGGAGCAGGTGGGGGCGCCAGGGGGGTGGGGGAGGGTCTGAGGTTGATGTTGGGATTTGGGATTTTACCCGACCCGAGTCCTGGAAAACCAGAGGGTTTGCTGAGGTTTGTTTTCATCCCTTAATCAACCCCTTCGGAGGGTGAATTATGCATGCGATCAAGGCAGAAAATTCAGGTCCAGAAAGTAAAAGTCCTCCCCAGTATTTTTGTTCCGATCATCTGGATTTGCTAATTAACAGTTTTTCAGCCAGGAGGTAGAAGTGATTGGTGAAACCAGCTGGGCTGAGCTCGTGGGTAGAAGAAACACATGGCAGGACTTTTACTTTCTGACCCCTGGACTTTCCACCTCTGATCTGCTTTAGTTTGTGAATAAGGTCCTGGGAAAGCCAGCTGACCAGGTTTCGGGTCTATACGAGGGCCTGGGCTGAGGACCCCTCCTATAGTTAATTGTTCCTTGTGTTGTGTGAGCGGGGGGATCCCCAGGCGGGATCAGAAAAGGGTGTGATTGGCTGTGCCTGACTGTGGCCCCGCCTCTCTGTATGTGTGTCACAGGAGATTGAGCAGAGACTTCAGCAGCAGGCGGCCCTGTCTCCCAGCTCCGCCCAGACCGTGCCCAGCGTCAGCAAGGCTGAGACCATGATCCGACACCAGGCGCTGCGACAGGTGAGAGCCCCCCCAAATGCCCCCTCACCCCCCAAAACGCCCCCTAATGCCTGACCCCTAACGCCCCAAAATGCCCCCTAACCCCCACCCCCTTACGCCCCAAAACACACCCTAACGCCCTGAAATGCCTCTTTCCCTCTTAAAATACCCCAAACCCCCTAAAACACCTCCTAATGCTTAAACCCCAGCCTAACACCACAAAAATGACACCTAACGCCCAAAATACCCCCTGTTCTGGCACAAACTGTAACACACGGGTGTGTTACATGCATACGTGCAACCATGTGTGTGTGTGAATACACCTACGTGTCTGATATTTTATGTGTGTGTCCTTGTACCGTGCTCTTTGATTGTCTATAGTGCGTAAAGTTTTTTTTGGTGAAAGGGTTTAACCCCCCCTCCCCCCTCCAGGCCCCCCAGCCCCAGGCCTCTCTCCAGCGAGGCCTGTCCAGCTCCGCGCGTGGCGTGCTGTCCACCTTCGCCCAGGCATCCCAGCTGTCCGTAGCCAGTGGGCTGATGGGAATGGCGGGGAAGCAGCAGCAGCAGCAGCGCTGCGGAGGGGGCGGGGCCAGTGGTGGAGGGGGCGGGGCCAGCAGGTCACAGCATGAGAGCCGGCGCCAGCTCTACAACATCCCTGGTGAAGGTCTCCCCTGGCAACCACTGCCCTACGTCTCCCCCGGAAACCGCTCCCCAACATATCCCTGCCCTCAACCCTCTATCCAGTAGCGCAGACTGTAGTCCCATTTCACTCTCCCTCTGTCCCACATTCTCTCACTTCTCCTTTTCTCTCTTTTTCATCTCTCCTCCCTCCTCCCCCTCTTCCTCTGTCCTGCTCCCAGCATCTCTACCTTACTCGTTATCATTTCTTTATCTCCCTCGTCGTTTTTTCTGCCATTTCCCTCTCTCCTTCCATCTCCCTATCTGTCCCTCTCCCTCTGTCTCTTCCCCTCTCTCTCTCTCTCCCTCTTTCCCTCACTTTCTCAGTTAAATTTAATTCAGTCAAAAGTTGGTGCTTTATTGGCAGAGCAACCAGAACACACAGAGAACACACATGTAAAGTGTGCCATTTAACATCAGTCTGACAGTGACTGTACTGTTCAACATATTACAGAACATTTACATAGCATTGCACATATTTATACAGCTGGATATATACTGAAGCAATGCAGGTTAAGTATCTAGTGTCCTACCCTGGAGTCGAACCTGTGAATTTTAGGTTGCAAGACCAGTTCCTTACACGTTACACTACACTGCCACCCACATATAGATATACCAGTGCTGTAAACACAAACAATAACAATGATAATAATACTTATAATGCCTCTCTTTCCTTCTCCCCTCTCTGATAGGGCTGAACATTTCCTACCTGAATCCAGGTGGGGTGGGCGGGCACAAGACCTCCAGCCTGGCAGACAGACAGAGGGAGTACCTGCTGGACATGATCCCGCCCCGCTCCATATCGCAGTCCATCTCTGGGCAGAAATGAGCCCTGCCCCCTCCCACCAAGACCACACCCCCCACCCCTGTGTACCCTGCCCCTAACCCCGCCTCCCCCATCACTCATAGCAACGCCCCGCCCCTGGTGCATTGCTGTCAGTGTCCACAGAGCCCACTAACCCATCTGAACAACACAATCAGCAAGTATAAAAGCTGCCAAGCTGTCAGTGAAGTTGCTTTCTTACTAGCAAAATCATCATATAATTGTTATTAGTATTATTATTATTAGTGTTATTATTAGTATTCATATTACATATAACCTTTATCGTTATTATCACTATTGCTTCTGTTGCTGTTCTTATTACATTTATTATTATGCTAATTGGTTCAATTATCTTCTATTTTAATTTTTTATTTTTTATTTTTTTTGGGATGGGGCAAAAGTGTCCCAAAATTAAGTTTCAAAAAATATATATTTAATGTTTACTCCAGCCCCACACCCATTTTCCCACTCGCACCTCCCTTCTCCTTCCCTCCCTTCTCCATCAACAGGAATTTTCCTGGCTGGATTATAAAATTTATCATTTAAAAAACAAACAAACAAAAAATGTTAAGTTTGAGGAAAAAAGCGAATTTGCCAGCTATTTCCTGTGGGTTGTTGGAACCTATGGAGCAGCACTGTGCGCCATAGGGTCTCTTTTGGTCCCTCTGCGTCTTCAAGGCCCTGGGGAACTCCAGAGAATTCTACAGCCCCCTCCTTCTGCGTCCGCACAAGAGGGCCTTTCCCACAGAAAAACGCATGTCACCTCGGCCCACTTTACCGATCTCAGTGGAACCGTGAAGACACGGCCAGTGAAGGTTGGCACATCGGTCCACTTTCAGAAATGCGTAGAATCTCACTGTTCCGGACCCGTGGAATCCGGACCCCATCGACGAAACAACTTTCGACCAAGGATATGCCAACATGAACACAAGAATGACCGCCATGGCTGGACACCGGCTCGCATGAAATGGAACACGTCACATGTAGGCAACACCATAGGTGCTAAAGGCAAATAGGCTTTGAGGTACCACCAAGGCTGTGGTCTATTCGCATGGCAACTGGTTGAGAGAGGAGGGGGAAGGTACTTGTTACTTCCTGTAATTTGTAGTTATAATGTTCGAACGGTTTCATGTCTGGCACGGCGCGATTAAACGGAAAGTGGTGTTTTTTTGTTGTTTTTGCCTCGAGACCCCCTTTTTTCCTGTTTTTTGTTTATGTTGTCCTTTGCATGTTTTGACTGATTGGAGAAGACTCGAATGAGGGCAGAAAGAGAGAGAGCTGGTTAATGTCGGAATGGTTTTTTGGCTTCAATCTGGGCTCTCGACCTTTTTTTTTTTTTTACGGCGGCGTCTCCCGTAGAAACCGTTGTGTGCCTGAGAGGTACTTTCCCGGGAGACGGTAATTTTAAACTAATGAAAAAAAGAAATCAATAAAAATATAAAATATCTATATAAATTATATATAGATGAAATATATTATTAAATGGATTTATCTATAATAGCAAGTCATGGATCAATCATCCTGTATGCACAGGAGAACCCTCCAGCGGCACTTTGTTATGAAGAGTTGAAAAACGGAAAAAGGAAATGTTACATTTCACAGGTTTTTTAGGTGGGTGGATACTACCCTGTTGTCTACTAGAATTTGGAGAACTAGGGTTTCTCCTTTCGCAAATTGTTATAAATTATCATTTTTTAAATCCACCTTAATTATTTTGATGTTTTAACAATCCAAACACTTATTAAACTGGATGGAGAGTGAGAGGGAGCTGTTGGAACTGGACTGCTATTGGGGAAAAAAAAAAGTTTCAAACTTTTCCCTCTAACATTAAGGAAACTTAAGCACTGCAATGGTAGCTGGTTACCTGAAAAGGTACCGCTAGATAGAATGCCCCCCAGGGGCTGAGCTTTGGTCAGTCCCACAAGGGTCTGTGCCTGGCAGTTGGTTCAGATGGCCTGGACTCTGGAGGCAAAGTGCTTTAATGCTACAGTCTGTGAGCCTCGGTGCTCGATGGGAGATAAAATAAAATAAGAATAAACGGCAGTATTCAAGCACTGAACAGTATTACATTCAAACTGGATAAACCAGTCACCAGGTCACTGAAAAAACACCCAATGCCGTCAGGTGGAGGGGGTCGTCTCAATGGCTTTTAGGCTCTTCGTTCTTTCTGTAAAGCTTACATTGTTTGCCGACCTGGTTTCTGGAACTGGTGATTTAAATGTCAGTTGGTACAGTTCACAAAGGTGGTGGGGGTGGGGGGGCGTTATGATCAAGAGATGTCTGAGGAGGCCTGTGGTCGCATGGCAATAAATCGATCCCTTATTCTGCTGGATTACCTGTTCTGTTTCGTGTAGCTGCTGCTGGCTTTATTTTGATCAGTGCTCGTCACACCTGACGTCCCAAGTTGGGCGGGGCTAAGGCTGGGTTAAACTGGGCATGATTGCCACTGCCTTTGATCATCGTAGCCCTTTCAGGCCCTGGACAGCAGCAACCAAAAAGAGTGTTTGGCTGCAAAAGTGATTTTTTTTTAATTAATCTATTTTTTAAAATGTAATTTAATTTTTATTTTTTTATTTTCTTTTATTTTTGGCAGGTGGAGGATGTTAATTGTGTCAGTAATGTGACGTACCGGTACCACACTTGACAGCCCCACCTGCTACGGCAGGGGTTCCCAAAATGTCAACGTCCAGAACCCAATTAATGGGTTTTTTTAGGACCCACCCCCACAGTGTCATCTAGCCTAATAAGTTCAGACACCAGAGAAGGTGAACAAAATGCAGTACATTTTTACGGATGACGGTGTAACTGCATGTGCCATCACCAGTAGGCAACTTTTGATTTAAATAATTCCTTTGGACAGGGTCAAAGTATGCATGTTACTACCCATCTTGGACCCACACCACCTCCACTGACTCCTGGCCCACACCACCCCAGTGACCATCCGTCCACTATTTTGGAACACCTAATCTCTGGCCCATCTTAAGATAGCCGGTTCCAACCTCAAAATTTTGGCTGTCCCGGCAAGCGGCATCTCAGAACTCGATACACAACTTGGAAGTCGCCAGGAGAGTAAATACTTGTGGGCACATTTGATCCGCAGGTGCAATATTTAAGAGAAGTGGGGAAGTTTACACTCTTGCGAGAAACTTTTTTTTTATTTTTTTTTTTAACATGTCCCCTGTTTACGGTTGGTTAAAGTGGATTGCAATACAATTATGTTCCTTTTAAATCTTGGCACGGGGAGGAGATTTAATTCTCTCTTGATGTTAAATTGTCTTGTTTCTGAGTCAACATTGCAAAGACTGACTTGTATATTGAAAACATCTTTCTCTCTATCTCGCTCTCTTATAAACTATGCTAGAAGCATCCGTGTACCTTAGTTTTAATATCAATCACAAAAAAAATCAAAAGATATCGGGAAAAAAAGGTTTTTAAATGTCAATTTTTTTAAGGTTTTAAATATTTTTTTAAAAACGTCTTTCGCTGACTTCACGATTCAGTTCAACAATTTGTTTTTCTTTTTTATTTGTAAACAAAAATTGTATGAACTATGAAATCAAATGACATGATATTTGCTAGGTCAGAAGTAATAATGACTTATTGTACATAAGCTTTTTTCCTTGGATTTAAGAAAAAAATTAAAATAAGATGGTTGTATATTGTGTAGAAAATCAAACAAAAAGCCATGAATATTGTGAAGCGCGTCATTTCGTTTTGTGATCACTGTGTATTAACTTGTAAGAAATGTGCAAAATGTATGAGATTATAATTCTCTCTTTGTTTTTGTTTTTATTAGCGATAAACGCATTTTTTGCCCTTACTGTATATTTTTGTAGTTCGTAGTGTTAGTAGAGGATTTGATCCGTATCTTAATAGAAGCTTTGAAACATTTCATGGGTAAATATGCGTGAACAGTACTTTTATTTTATTTTTTGCTTTGCGTCAATAATGGTAAAGTTAAAACACGGTTAATTTTGCTTAACAAATTGCCCGCGCAGTTGTGAGGAGTGCGGCTGGGGAGGGAAGGGAAGTCAAAGGAATAAGACGCAGTTTAAGATTTTTCCCTGCTAAGTTTGGAAATGATTTATTGTCCAGTCAGGGAAGCACATCGCCCGTATGTTAATGGTAGGCAGTGGGATTTCTGAAGAAGTGACCGGACAGTCCTAAATTCCCATTGTGCCAATTTAGGTCAGTTAGTGACCAGACAGTCCTAAATTCCCATTGTGCCAATTTAGGTCAGTTAGTGACATTAACTGTCCAGGGGGAAATTCGTTGCAGATATAAAATATCTGTAAAATATATTGCTTCGTAGCACCAATACAAAAAATGTAGGCCTACAATTGTGCTATGTATGTGCATGCTATTTCTCGTGACAAAATTTCAGTAGCCTCCATCTGAGTAGCCTATACCTTCTAAATTTATGACGGCTTAATGACAGCTATCAAATGACAGCTGTCATTTCAGTGTATCCATTTGAACTGACATGTTTGTTGTCGTCTATGAAGTCACTGAAATTCCTTGCTAAGCGCACTTGCCATTCACACTAAATCTTTCCTCAATATGTATATTTTAAGCGGCTAAGGGGATCAGGGAATGGGGTTAGAGAATAAATCGAATTTGATTCTAAGCAACAAGAAAAAACAAATAAGCGCTTTTATAATGTTTTACTTTTTATTTTGAACATTAATCCAAACCTTTTGCACATCCTTGATATTTAACTGTCTAAAAAAACAAAATGAAAAGAAAAAAATTAATGCTGTTTGAATACTGCCAGTTGATTAATAACGATTATGCATTGACTGAAAAAATAAGCTAATTTTGGAGGAAATAACTTTGTAATATTTATCTCTTGCAAGCTATGTTTAATAAAGGATGGAACAGTTTACAACTTGAGTGTGTTTATTGTGTTTAAGGCGATTCAAATATAATCACTCCTGCCAGACAATTCTAGTGCTGCAGAGTCACGGCGATGACTGATTGAACAAGCACGAAACTGTCCAGACCCACGGCGCAACTTGGCGAACTATATTTTTTGGTTGATTTTACACGCTCATATATGGCAGTTGGTTCTCTTAGAATTCTGACTGATAGCCAGGTCAATATTTTCACTGGAGACTTGATACAAGAGGTGGGTAACCCGGCTTCAAAGAGTAAAAAAGACTGACCATGTATTTGCTCCACCACCATGCACTAAACCAGCTGACTCTAATTAGCATAACTCTTCAGCATGATAGGAGACCTAATTATTGTAATCAGCTGGTTTAGTGCATGGTGGTGGAGCAAATACATGGTCAGTCTTTTTACTCTTTGAAGCCGGGTTACCCACCTCTGCTTGATACATCCCGCCTTATAACTTCAAAGTCCCAGGTCATTTGTGAATGGTTTAAATGGATTTTGAAAATAGAAACTTCATGCTACAATCATGTTAACGGCGTTGAGTGTACTGTGAAGTTTAGGTAGCAAACAACAAGGCTGAATCCTTTCGGCATAATTTACATAGAAACTATACGCTCAGATCGCCTAGTTTGACTTTCAGAAAATATGTAACTTTAAAAGATTTAATTCAATCTTTTACTGGGACTTTTGCCGTTTATTGAGGGTGTGACAGAAAATTTTGGTGACTATAATCGAATGTTTTTCACATTTACCACTCGATTGAGCAAGTAGCCTACCATTCACAGTACATTTTTATGGGTTAGTGCTGTCAGATTGTGCTAGGTACTTTATATTAAACTTGTACGGCGATCAATAAAGGCTAACAGCACAGTACCACTTCTACCACCATTGTAATGAACCAGGGCCAGATCTAGAAGTGGGCAGGGGTGGGCAGTGCCCACCCAAATTTCTGCTGTGCCCACCCAATTGGTCAACTTTTTTCTGCCATTTGAATCTGCCAATCACTTTTATTTCATTCGCCCCATCAGAATTTCCTGATTTGCTTGTTGGACAGGATACAATGGTAAATGGACTGCATTTATATAGCGTTTTTATCCAAAGCACTTTACAATTGATACATCTCATTCACCCATTCACACACCAACGGTGAAAGGCTGCCATGCAAGGTACCAATCAGCTCGTTGGGAGCAATTAGGGGTTAGGTGTCTTGCTCATGGACACTTCGACACGCCCAGGGCGGGGGATCGAACCGGCAACCCTCCGACTGTCAGATAACCGCTCTTACCTCCAACGGTATAAACAGTAAACAACAGAGATGCCTTAACTCCGATATCATTCTGCGGAGCATTTGTAGTCGCCTGTGACAGTGTAGGAGGAATATTAGCTCATTCTTATTAAAGCTTATTTAATTTCTAATTTATTGTTGCTGTAGTTTGTTGTAATGTTGTGTTGAATAAGGGTCTTTGCTGGTAGTGGTTTAGTTTACTAGATAAATATCTAGCTACCTAGCTAGCTAGCTAGCTAACGTTACTGTTAGCTAGCAAGCACACTAGAACAGTATTTAACATTTGACAGTCTGCTAATGTTAATATCAGTGCTCACAGGATGAAATGTGTTATAAGATGTTGATATTTGACCCTACATCCAACTACAAAATTGAAATCAATCAAATTCTTAATGCTAGGTTACAAAACAAATGGCTTTCTGATCAGGAATTTAAATATCTCTGTGAATCACCCTACCATACCTGTACTATATGCATTGCCTAACATTCATAAATTCCTTGAAGATCCTCCTTTGAGGCCTATAGTATCAGGCATCGGCTCTCTTACTGAGAACATATCTCGTTTTGTGGACTTTCATATTTACCCCATAGTTAAGCTATTACCATCATACCTGAAAGACAATACAGATTTTTTTAGTGAATTTACAAGCATTGTCAAACAGAGATGAAGGTGACTTTTTATTTACATTAGATGTTGGTTCTCTATACACCTCCATACCTACAAATACTGGCCTGGAGGCTCTGAGATTCTTTCTTTCCAATCTTGAAGGTAGTGTGCCTACTGAGTTTATTATCAGTCTCACTCAATTGGTGCTTGCAAAAAATTATTTTCTCTTTGATAAAGATTACTACTTGCAAATACATGGCACTGCCATGGGGACTCCATTAGCCCCCAACTATGCTAATCTGTTCATGGGAAAATTTGAACTTGATTATATTTATGAGAACCATCCTTATATAAGTTCTATTAAATATTGGACAAAGTATATTGATGCTTGTTTTATGATATGGAACGATTCAGAAATTAAGCTGATAGAATTTGTTAATTTCATGAATTGAAAACAACCATCTATTTCCTTTTCAGTTGAGAAGAGCCCAGAAGCTATTCACTTCCTGGATGTATTAGTCACTAAAAAAGGCAATTCCCTTGGTACTACGGTATATAGAAAGCCCACTGATAAGAATACAATTTTGTCAGCTGACAGTTATCACCCATTACCATTAAAGAAAGGGTTACCTGTGAGTCAGTTACATAGGCTTCGCCGTATCTGTGACACTGAAAAAGAATACGACAAACAAAGTTCCTTGAGTGTTCTTGTTCAAGAGGATACTCTGAAGTATGGCTTAACGACACTAAACAAAAGGTCAAAGGTCTTGAATAGAAATGACCTGCTAAATAAAACACAGAGTAAGAAAAAAAAAGACATTCTCTGTTAACTATGTTCTGACTTACAATGACTGTTCTAACAAAATTAGATCTATCGTAAACAAGCACTGGCATTTTTTATCCTCAGACACCACCTTAAATCCAACCTTTCAGAGCCCCCCACTATTTACTTATAAAAGAGCAAGAAATTTGGCTAATATGCTAGTAAAGTCAGACGTAGTTAAAGAGAAAAAACAAGCTTTTATAACTGGTTGTTTCCCTTGCAGGAGCTGTGCATCTTGTAGTAACATGATGAAAGGACATCATTTTGTGTGTCCCCAAACATCTGGATCTTATAAAATTCAATCTTGTATTACTTGCAGTACAAAAGGTGTAATCTACATATTGAAGTGTCCCTGCCCCAAGGTGTATATAGGTAAAACTACACGTGCTTTAAAACAACGACTTAGGGAACATAAATCCTCTATAAGATGTGATATCACCTCACCTGGCAAGGCACTTTATAGAACAGGAACACTCTATTAAAGACCTTCAATGTTTGGGTACAGAAAAGGTAACGCCAGCCCGCAGGGGAGGTGACTTTGAGAAAAAACTACTCCAAAGAGAGGCCTTCTGGATATACAGACTCAAATCTGTGTCACCAGGGGGCCTCAATGTGGAGCTGGACCTTATTCCTTTTCTTTAGATCTCTGTGTATGGCTTTTATGCCTGCTTTTTTGTTGATTTAGATTTTACAGTGTATAACCTGAATGCATTTGTGATTGAGGGGGGTGATAAGTAGGGTTGGGTACCGAAAACTGGTACCTTAATGGCACCGGTTCCTATATGGTCAGCACCGACCAGACTACACAATCACTACACAAATTTTAGTGCCTCGTTTTCGTAGAATAGAGGACATCGGTGAACTTTCATACTAGGTTACTACATCTGGGGCCTCATTTATAAAAAGTATTTTTAGATCAGCTGTGTGGCGCGTACGTAGAAAATCACGTCAAAGTTGTGATTTATAAAATTTCAACATGAATCGATTTGACCTTGGAAATGGTTGTGGCTCGACGTCAGGTCTTCACTTGACGTATGCACGCAAGTTCATTTTATAAATGAGCCCCCTGCAGTTTCTATAGTTTAATGCGCAAATGAATAAAGCACTTTCTCGTGGATGTAATTTGCCACAACTCTGCATTTATTAATCACAATAATAGGGAAATGATTGTTTATAGTAAATCCTGTTTATTTATTAACACAAAAACTATTCGAACAGCTAATACCTGTAGCCTAAAACAACATAAATGACTTACTCTGTTTAGTTTAACTTCTTTCATCATCCATTTTTATCAAAATCTTCAGAATAGAAAAGAAACATAGCCTGCCATGGGAACATTATTTAGCCTAAATTGTTAGCTGACCAGTAACGTTAGCACAGGAAATGAACTTTGCGTGCATGAACATGATTCGCCGCATGAAATTAAAGCTATATTTATGTTAATTACAAAACGCCGGATCCAAAACTAATATTCGAATACTCAAATTTAGGTTCGAACTTTAAAAAAAAAAAATTAAAAAAAAAAGATTTTCGAATAGTTTTCGAACTTAGAATATTTTTTGACAGCCCTAGTCTCCATGAATGTCAGGTCGTTTCATAGTTATTGCGGTCAGAGCAGCTTGAAGAACGAAGTGCACGTTCTCTCACCATATCGACGCCAGTCATTCACCTTAGTTCCCTGTCAGGCTGGCTTTCTCAGTTACCATCAACAAAGGTCAGAGACAAGAACATGAGCGAGTTGGCATCTACCTTCCTCAGCCTGTGTTCGTCCACGACCAGCTCTACACAGCCTTCTCCAGGGGAAAGAGAGCCACCAACGTGAAAGTTCTTATTGAAGGAAATGAGGAGGGAATAACAGACAACATTGTGTATAAGGAGCTACTATAATTCTGTGTAAGTAGCTGTAATTTGGCATCCTACCCTACCATATCTACTGTCAACAAGCCCTGAAGTTTTGTATGGAGAGTTTTCCTTCTTGTTTCTTTTTTACTCTAACTTATATGTAATAATAATATATATTTTTATTATTCACCTTATCTGTTTGCACAATCTTGGGGGGGGATGTGACAAATAATTACTATGACCTTAATATACAAATATACAATATTATTATTACTGCATTATAATATGAGAGTTGTATGTGTGTGCTTTTCTGGATATGTGCCATGCACCTTTCGTCACATCCCTTCCAAATTCACCATTAATACTGCTTGGAGGTCTGCCCTTTGCATAGAATATTTTTAAGGGGTGGGGCCAGAGGGTCAAGGGGGATCAGGGGAGGCTGGGGGTGAAACCACTGGAGAGGGCTGGGGTACAGGTGCAAAAGTCTCAGGCATCAGGGTAGGGTAAAGGAAAATGGTTGCAACGCCCAAAGGGCGCTTTGTTCTACTCATGAGAATAGGCTGTATGTGTCTTTGATGTAAGAGTAGATCAGAAAAATGTTTCCACTTGGTCTTTCTTTTACTGTTAATTTAACTGTTATTGAGTTATGTTATGAAGAAGTATGGTTTTTATTTATAATTAGAGTAAATTGTTCACAGAGTTCATATTGTTCATATCGTTGTCATACCTTTGTAATAAAAAAGAAGCAAATCATTAAAGTTGTTGTTTGCTCTTTATTTTAAAGAATGTATGCACCGTTTAGGAATCGCTACCATTTTAAAGTACTGGTTTTGGCACCGGTATCGGGAAAATCCAAATGATACCCAACCCTACTCACAAGTGACCACATGGATTTATGAACAGCTTTACCTGATGTCTTCTATCGTGGCCACTTGTGGATACATTCACCCCTCTACTATTCTCTTGTTAACCAATTTACCAATTTATCTAATTGTCTCACTATGATTGGCTAGCAGCCTTAATTAATTGTCTCATAATAATTGGCCAGCAGCCCTAATGAAAGGCAGCTGTTACTTGTTCAAAAGAAGGTGGAATGTCTTAATCATTGTACCTGCACACTGAAGAAGGCAACATGCCGAAACTTTTGTGCATGGTTCTGCATTGAAGAAAACAAATAAAAAATAAATAACATTTTTTTGAAGCTTTGTAGTCATTTTTTGAGCGCATCCATTCATGATATTTCACTGGTTTCAACGCACCAAACAAATTAAAACGGGTGAACACGGTGATTTCTCTTGCTATAGCTCCTGTACTGATGCCTTCAGCTGGTTTTGGCTGAGCTGGTCTTTAAGGAACTCAGTGCTTGTGTTAGAGGTGATGTAAGCCTGCATGTGTTCTCTCAACTCCACAAGCTCCACCTCCATTAGGGAGGGGCTATCTCTCATCTGAGCTACCTTGATGCTGATGCGTGGGGTTGGGGGAGGGGTGTCAGGGCTTTGCTCTCTGTAGTGGTAGTGAGGCTTTGAGGAAGCTCTGTTTCTCTGTTTTGTGTGCCCCAGTAGTCAGATTACTGTGTTCTGCTCTCCTACACTCTGCCTGTCTTTTGAGGGAGTCCAAAGGCATTTTCAAAGGCCATGAGGGCAGCCTCACATTCCTGCACCATTACTGTGCCATTCTGATATACTGTATATTAACAGTGAATTGTCTTTTTTCTGTGGTTTTTTTCACTATCCCCAAACATATATATCTGGCTTTTGCAAATTCCCTTTTTGTGACATATTTATAATGTTTTAAAAAAAAAAAATTATATTATTTTTAAAATACAAGCAGCTCAACTAAGAGGGCCAACTGTCAAAACTTGCTTAACTTCTCAGTGTTCTCAGGTAATGTTAGCTGATTAGCAAGCTGTCGTAGGTAAAACCAGGATTTTTATTAGCTATCAACTTATGGATGTATTAATTAATATAACTTATTCTCTCAGGATCTTTTGGCTTTTGGTTGCCTACCTCCAGTGTGGGGGAGTACACAGATCTGCCTTGGATTATCCCCAAAAACAATCCCTGATGTCCTTTTTTTTGTTGGTGAATGTCCCTGTTTTTTATTTTTTGTAATTAAAAGAAATATTTCCCCTCTTTCAGAAAATTCTGTCCCTTGTCCAGATGTCCTGCAAATTGTTGCTTTATGTATATTGCCCTATAATTGTCTTTTTGGTCCTCTTTGCTCTGTCTGAGGTGATCTTTTGAATCTGGTGCTAGACTCTTCTTTCTGTGATAAATTACTAGGGTTTTCTTGTTTAATTACAGAACTTGTGTTCTATAATGTTTTATATTATGTTTGAATTAAAGCTTTTGTTTGCTATTCTTAGGTTTATAGTTCAGGAGCTCATTTTAGTATGACTTCAGAAACTCTCCCCCTCTCTCTCTCTGCCTGTCTCTCTCTCACTGCATGCTGGGAGTTTGGAATGTGAGCAGGCGTGGGTGAGTGTTTGGAGCTGCTGAATGTGATTTGACTATTGGGTTTTTTTTTCTTGTTCTTTCTTTTTCAACCTTGCCTGCACGATCAGGGAAGAGCTTTTTATTTTACGAATGGGTGGAATTATCGGGTGAAATGCAGGTAACTGCGGCCCATTCTGCCTGGACATGGCGTCTCTCTCCGGAGAAAGCCTGCCGTCTCTATCAATCAGACATGGGGTGAGAACTGTCACGGGACCCCTTTACACTGTTGAACAAGTTCTCCTAGCTGTAGCAGAACAGGTTGGCCATGAAAACATATTTTACGGATTGCAAATGAATAAAGCCGTTGTAGTTTTTCTTCGACTAGAACGTCATGTTCATATATTGATTGAAAAATGCATAATACTGGAGGACCAATTTTTAGCGTTACCCCACTTTATGTACCATCCACACAAATTACCGTGCAGCACGTTTCGGAAAGTTTGCTAGTGGACTTAAAACTATTTGGCTGGGATGGAAAGACGCTAGACTGCAGCATGTTCAGTCTCCACAGAGACAGGTGTACATGTATCTGAGCAACCCCTCGCAAACTTTAGGTGTTTCTTTTAAGGTAAAATATGAGAATGGTTACTACAGCATGTTTGCAAGTTGTTGAAGTGTGAGGTGTTTTAAATGTGGAGATTTCGGCTACAAAAGATCTTCCTGCCCCCATAAAGAAGCAAATAAAGCAAATAACACCCCGCAGTCGGGAGACCAGCCTAAGTGGCGGGCAACCTGATGAAAGTGGTGAAAAGCGAGTAGTACAGGAACAACGTGAAAGCGAACAAACAGAAACTCCAACCTCCGTCAGGGTGGTCATTGCAGCCGCTCAGACAGCTGATACTGAGGACGAAAGAGCAGCAGCATGTGGACCGGGTACTGACAATGTTGAAACGCAGATGAGGAGATGTTAGATGACAATTCCCTTTCTCAGTTTTCTGATATTCTATCGCTAGACAATGAACAGTTATATTCATTAAAATAAATAAACAAATTTCTAGACAAAACCTACGGCAAACATACTGTAGAAGTGAGTGATTTTTTCCCTGATGTGGACAGATTCATCAGTTCTGTCATTAGTACCAGAAAGCTAGTCGGATATGAACAACTAAGTAAACAGAAACAGCTTCGCTTGAAAAAACTCAGGAAAGAAAAGAGGTAAAACTCCTGTAAAAGAACAATAACAATGGGTGAAGCATTAAGGGTGATCTCCTCTCACTGTTATGCCATTATTGTCCTTTCTTCCTTCTTTTTCTTATTCTTCTTAATGGAGAGCATAAGAATAGCAACCTTAAATATTAATGGTAAGATTAATATTTAAGGTTGAGATTAATAATATGGTGGGGAGGTAGAGACAAAGACAGGAAGGCTATGTTAAATGAGCTGAGTAGAACCAAGCACATAGATATATTTTTTATACAAGAAACAATTTATACAAGAAACATAGTACTGTAGATAATGAAGTAGACTGGGGAATGAGTTGGAAGGGACAGTACTTTCTTAGCCATGGTACTAGTCATAGTGAAGGTGTGAATAATTTTATTTTTTCAGTGCCTTAATATTACTAATGTCTCAGTGTGTGAGGTTTAGCAAGGATCCAAATAGTACAGGCAATGATTAGAGACATATCTTTCAGTTTTATAAACGTATATGCTCATAATATTGGTCTAGATCATATTAAACTTTTCCAGAAACTAAAGACCACACTCAAACAGTTTAATAGTAACTCTCTTGTAGCGTTGGGTGGAGATTGGAACTGCACCACACATTTCACGGTGGACAAAAATGGGGAAGAGTCTCACCCACAGTCAGCTACTTCTCTGTCTAGTCTGATTGAAGAAAATGATCTTGTGGATGTTTGGAGAAAGTTAAACCCAGCAGTCAAATAATATACATGGGTGAAGGTCACTGAGGGTAGGGTAAGTGCAGCCAGACTGGACATGATTTACATTAACCTCTTAGCGCAAAGGCCATAGTGGTCGGCACCCCGGCTTCCCGAGATTTCTGAACTCAGACATTCAGTGCTACTACAATCAAAGTATGAGTTAAAAACAGAAAAGCTTTGTTTTAGTTTCATTAGTAGACGACACACGACAACTATTCCGAATACTGAGTTTCGCAACGCCACCATTGTAGCTCTGGTCCTTCGTATAACAAACACCCTCTCCCAGCAGTCTCATCTGCAACTACACCCCCCAGCCATGACATAATGGACAATATTGTCTGTCTGGGCATTCATTAAATTATTCTTTCACCACTCAAAAATCATATTCCATCATAGCAACAAGATAAACCCAACAATAGCCATAAGATATGCTAATACAGCAGTGAAAACGCTGCTCACTGAATAACGAAATAAACAAGACAACGTTTTCAAAAATTATACCATGTCATTCAATAACCATAAATAGGTTAGTGGTATTATATAATGTGGATATTTCACACAGTAATGTAAATGTTAGTTAGTATGCAATAGTTTTTGTGATGCATGCAACAGTGATGACATGAGAACTGTAACATTGCCAAAATGTGGTGGACGGTTGAAAATTGTTTTCATGCTGTCCCATCCCCATATAAGAAAACATACGAGAGTATGGAGTATAGAAATGTGTACAAAAGTTAATTATTACACATAGTACTGTACCGCATAGTCTGACAATATTTTTGCATTATTTTTTAATCTGACAGCAATGTTTCATCTTATACCATCATACGAGGCTCATTTATATGCTTTATAATGGACAAAAAGCATTTTATTCATGTTTGGAGAGATTTTGGATAGGTTTCAGGACCCCTAGATATTTTAGACCCCTGTACTGATGGAAAGCTTGTAATCCCACTGGAAAATGATGCAACTGTGACTTTCTTGAGTAAAAACAGTTGATTTGTAGTGAAATACGTGAATATGTATGCAATGCATAATTTAGACATTTTATTTTGGATATATTTGGGTACACTGCTTAGTTTTTGCTTCATAAATCTATAGTAGTTCTACATATCCACCCTTAGATTTTATGAACTTGTGGTCAAGAAGTTTTTGAATCAGCACATGCATAGTTTAACCTGCTATATATATGCAATCTCTCAGTATTTAATTGCAAAAAATGCTAAATTGCTAAAAAATGTGCAAATTCATTTTTGGCTGGGCCGCAACAACAGGGGCAGCCCTACACACGCGAATGTCTGTGACTCAGTGACTGAGTGACTGAGTGATGAAGTTACATCATTGGTCGGTCGGATCACATGTGTCATGACAACCAAATAAACAACAGCGTGAGTACAGCATTTTCTCCTCAGGCAGAGTGACAAACAGGGCAGAGAATAGGATTACGTTACCGGAGAACAAGAAAAAGGTAGATTTAACTAGCTAACATTAAGTTAGATAATTTTTACAGTTTAAACATCTGCATGTATTCTCTATTCAATTCAATCAATTTTTATTTGTATAGCGCTTTTAACAAAGGAGCTTTGTCACAAAGCAGCTTTACAGAGAACCGGCCCCCAAAGAGTAAGCCTAGGGCAACAGTGGCAAGGAAAAACTCCCTGACTGGTAGCAGGAAGAAACCTTGAGCAGAACCAGACTCAGAGGGGGAACCCATCTGCCGCGGGCAGGCACCGGTTTGTTATGGCAAGTCAACAGTGGCAGGAGGCGAGGGTGCCCAGCTGGTCTAACTGGTCTAGGGCTGGAGCTCCGGGCTAGGGGGCGGTGCTCAGCAAACTTGGGCTAAAGCTCCAGGCAGGTGCCCAGAGCCGAGGAAAACAAGAAAAAAAATTATACATTGTTAGGGGGTTCAAAAGGTAGATTAGCAAGCAGAGCAGAAGAGACAGAGGTGCCTGCGTGCAATAAGGAAAACCCCAGCAGAATAAGGCTATAGCAGCATAGCTAAGGGAAACAGAGGCAGGGGCCAACGCAGCCATGAGGGCAGGCTTGAGACAGTCATCACCAGACCATGACCGGTTCAGCTTAACACAGCACTACCAATGATGATCCAGTGACACCACTAACCGCTCCGTCCACCAGAGACTCTATTTCTATGCCCGCCACCCACTCTTGCCCCTCAAATATAGGAGAGACTAAAAAGATATGTTTTGAGCCTAGCTTTAAATAAGGTGATAATGTCTGCACCCCGAACATGGGCAGGCAACTTGTTACACAGGAGGGGAGCACGATAGGAGAAGGAATAACAAGGAGGCCTGTACCCTGTGAACGGAGTGTTCGTGAGGGAATATAAGGAAGAAGTAAATCATTTAAGTACAAAGGGGCAAGCCCATGTAAGGCTTTAAAGGTAAGAAGTAGTATCTTATAGTCTATTCAGAATTTAACTGCCAACCAGTGAAGCGATGCTAACACTGGGCTGATGTGCTCGAATCTCCTTGTTCTAGTGAGAATACGAGCTGCTGTATTTTGAATTAGCTAGAGCCCATTCAGAGAGGAATTTGCACATCCAGACAAAAGAGCATTGCAGTAATATAATCTTGAAGTGACAACAGCATGAACTAGCTTTTCTGCATCATGTAAGGACAGTATTTTCCCGAATTTTTGTGGTAAAGTGATAAAAAGCAACCGTAGAGATGTTTTTAATATGTATATCAAATGCAAGATCTGGATCAAAGGTAACACCAAGATCTTTGATTACAGCACTTGAAGTAATGGAGATTCCATCAATGTTAAGCATAGTCAAATAGTTTGCATCTCAGGGACTTGGGCCCCACTACCATTATCTCTGTCTTATTGGAGTTTTGCTAGAGAAAGTTTTGGGTCATCCATTCCTTTATGTCTATTAGACAGGCTTTGATCTTTGATAGCTGGACAACTCCATCAGGTTTAACTGATAGATACAACTGGGTGTCATCTGCATAGCAGTGGAAATTAATGCCATGTTTGTGAATAACTTGTCCCAGGGGCAGCATATAAAGAGAGAAGAGCAAAGGCCCAAGCACAGATCCTTGTGGTACTCCATATCTAACCCTGGATTAATAAGAGGAATTATTATTAAAATGCACAAATTGATATTGCTCTGATAGGTATGATCTGAACCAAGAGAGTGCCTGTCCACGGAGGCCTACAAGATTTTTAAGTCTATCCAGAAGGATGAGGTGATCAACTGTGTCAAATGCTGCGCTTAAGTCTAAAAGCACAAGTACAGAGATGCAGCCATTGTCTGAAGCGAGGAGTAGGTCACTGAGTACTTTGACCAGGGCTGTTTCAGTGCTGTGAGAGGGTCTAAAACCAGATTGAAAAACTTCCAATGTATGATTGGAGTGCAAAAATGATCCAAGTTGTTTTGAAATGACCTTTTCTAGTATTTTAGAAAGGAACGTGAGGTGCGAGATAGGCCTGTAGTTAGACAGGTCGTTCACATCCAAGTTTGACTTCTTAAGAAGTTTAAGAGTCTGTGGTATGTGTCCAGATGCTAAAGACGCATTGACAATATGTAACATTGGTGTTTCAATCACTGGTAGTAGTAGTTCCTTGAACTATGGATAGGATAGGGTCTAGAAGACAAGTAGAAGATTTTGAGGAATTAACTATAGTATTAAACTCCATGAGGTCTATTGGAGCAAAAGAGTTCCGATAGGCTGCCCCTCTTTCTGAAGATTCTTCTGAAGATTCTGCATCCATGCATTGACCGGATGGAAGGGCAGACCCTATATGATATTTTTATAATTTTGTCATCAAAGAAATTCATAAAGTCATTGCTACTAAATGATATTGAGACACATGGATCAACTTAATTCTTGGTCGGTCTGGCAACAGTGTTAAACAGGTGCCTAGGATTGTTTCTATGTTCATCTATTAAAGTAGAGAAGTATGAGGAACGTGCTGTGGAGAGGGCATGTTTATAAGTTATGTTTATAAGACTGTCTTTCCAGTCCTGGAGGAATACCTGCAATTTAGTAAAACACCATTTGCGCTCAAGTTGGCGTGAAGCTTGTTTGAGAGCACGAGTATGGTCATTGTACCAGGGTGCTAATTTCTTATAGCGGACTTTCCCTCTATTGATATTCATGGCCAACTTATTCTTATTAATATTAATAATGTATTGTGAAATAATGTTCCAGCTAACGTTAGCTAGGTAACGTAAACAGATTTCCAACTGAAATAGGCAAAATATCGCTAACCTAGTTATGTAGGAAAAAATGTCCTTGTCATCCTCCAGTGGTTATTTTTTCAATACTTTCGCAATTTTTTTCAGTGCCGGCAAATAAGTCAGAGGTGGCCCAGCACTAGCTTTTTACATTACATTACATTACATTACATTACAGGCATTTAGCAGACGCTCTTATCCAGAGCAACGTACAACAAGTGCATCAGTTCAAAGTGCGGAGGTGCAGAAAAACACACTAGAGTGAAGTAAAGATCGTAGTGCCAGAAGTGACCACATAGCTTTTGGTTGCTAAGGGGACCTGTATCGACCACCCCTTATAAATGAATGGAACTTCACATCAGTTTGCTACTGTATAAGTGTCCTGTCTTGCGTATTTGAGGTTAATATGAGAAAGGGTGGTCGCTATCAGCACGTCCAGGAATCCGTACATATTCACAGTTGTAGTCCAAGTCGCAGGACCAAAAATAGCCGTGAGGAAAGCAGTTAGAAAACGCGATGAGATAATTCCGAGCGTGTTGCTTGTCTTAAAGTTGATATAGTAAATAAGGTTGTATTAATATAACTAAATGTATATGTATGAAGTTGGTTTTTCACATTTAGACAGTTTATTATGTGTATTTTTACGGGAATTTCATTTCAATAGGTAACGATGTCCAGTTCTCTCTAATAAATGACGAAGTAAATACACTAGCGGTTCACGTGGTCGATACATGTCCCGCCCCTCGGGAGGTCGATAATGTGCTCTCGTTCTAACGTTACTTTCGCTAGAGAGGGGCTCAAGGTTCTTAGCTATGCTCCAAAGTTTTGAAAGGAAAGAAATGCCTTCTAGTTCTAAAATATGTAACGTTAGTGGTGGCTACTACAATATTTTAATGTTCTTACTGGTTGCGTGATCAACTATTTGTGATGTGAGAGAATTATCTAAATCAAATATAACCTCAAATATAACCTTATTAGACAAGTACACAGGCAGGAGTAGTGGAGGCGAGTGGAGCAGGAGAGCAGAGTGGAGCAGAAGAGAGGGCAGGAAGAGATGAGTGGAGAGGAGAGTGGAGGAGGACAAGAGAGATGAAAGAAAACGAAGACTAAGCACAGGCTATCAGGCCGGGACCCTAAATGGGTAGACAAGACCAGGTTCCACCCATGGCTCTCAGCCAGGCTGCAAACATTTGCCACTGAGGCTATTATACAGTGCCCTCTGTAAGTAGTGGGTCAAAGAGGCATTATGTATGAATAAATAGATGTCAATAAATATGTTCTAATGTTTGTTTTGCAGGCAAGTGTCATTTTATTTCATATTTTTAAATTACCTATTGATATTCACTCCGACGCTGGCGGCACATGCGCACCACCCAGGTACAACAAAACCCTTTCTCCCCGCTGCTGAAAAAAATCCTAGAGGAAACATTGTTAGGTCCAGCCATATACTAGGTTTTAACCTGGTCTTGTTGATTTTTTGTCTAGACAATTGCATTTGTAGCACTTTATAGGCCTCAGAAGTCTGATGTAATGCAGAGCAAAAACCTTGCCCATATATGGAATTCAAAGGGAAATTTCTGTATGGAAATAATGAATGGATTTTCACATAACCGTCCCTGTCACAGTCTGTGATTTAAGCTGGCATTTAAAACTTGGACGTTTTTATCTGGACACATTTCTCTCTTAAATGGCACTGGATCCGCTGAATTCTTTATCGTCGCAGAACGCAGCAAGGCTGGCAGCGTCGGCATAGCAACGAAACTTCAAGCATGTCACAACGGGTACAACAGCTGTTTTAGAATGTCATTGCATCGTTTTTGCAGTCCGGATCAAAATTGGCGTGGCAGTACCAAATGAGACATTTGTTTAGTGTTATACAGAGTTTAATCTTTTTTTTTTGCTTTTTCATGCGGAAATGGCCCCGGGCCCCCCTATAAAAATTGGATGCTGTAATTGTATTCCTTTTGTCCTCACCCTCCCCCCCCCTTTCAAAATTAAACTACTATGCCCTTGTTTACATACCTTATTTAGGAAAACATTTTTGTTGTTGCCCACCCAAATAATCCAAATGCCCACCGAAAGATGACATCCTAGTAACACCTCTGGTTAGTATTGTAAATTGTACAAATGTCTTGCTTCATTTAAGTCATTTTTCAAGTCTCTGTGGTGTTCTCATCTGGAGTTATAAAGCTTTAAATGGGGTACCCCCTAAATGAGCAATGATTGGCCAGATTTGGCATGTGCGCTAAGGGGTTAATAAGCTTACTCCAACAGACCACGTAAGTCTACATTTAGTAACAGAGATTTAATTATCAGTATATTGCACAGGTAGTCCATATTGGGATTTTAATATCAGACTAATACATGTCAAGGTTTTCTGCCAACAATTTTCTGAGTTCTGAAATTAATGCAAGTTAAGAAAAAAGTACTTTGAAAATCTAGTTGTTTGGTGGGAGATTTTTTCAACAATACACAACACAGACATCAGCCATAGGAAAAACATCATAGAAAAGCTAGAAAAAGATATTAGAATGATAGAGGATGAAATGATACACAGATCAATAATAGTACTTACTTACTGGGCAGTAAGAAGGCAGACCTGACCCATCAGAAATGAGGAAGCTGACAATAGACTTTTCTACTGACTTTTTTTAGTGCTGGAACTGTATGATGTTTTTAAAAGCTGTCTTAACTCTAGGATTTTACCATTAAGCTGCACAAGGGCAGTTCTATCACTGCTGCCCAAAAAATGAGATCTGAGCTTATTGAAGAACTGGAGGCCCATTGCATTATTATGCAGATTTTGTCAAAGTGACTGTCAAAGAGGCTCAAAGATTATATGGACACTATTGTGCACCACAGTCAAACATATTGTGTACCTGGACGCATAATAATGGACAACTTGATTTTAATCCGTTATGTTATTGATTTATCCGAACTCTAAGAGTTAGATGTAGGTCTTTTATCTGTTGACCAAGAAAAAGCATTTGATAGGGTCGATCATAAATATCTGCTCAAAACCCTAGAAGTGTTTGGCATTGGAAAAGTTTGCTATACTCAGGAACCTCTGTTATCTTAAAAATTGGGGGTGGATTCAGCCACGTGGTTATGGTTATCTGGGCCACTTTAGCCACAGAACCTCTCCTTTCTCCAAAACTAAGAAGGGGTCTGACAGGTTTGACTTTCCTCAAAAGAAATAATCAGGACTCTATATGTCCATCAGCATATGCTGACATTACAGTTTTTATTAGAGGACAAAAAGACATGCAGGTACTTCTGCAAAACCTGACATTGTATGAAAAAGCATCATCTGCCAAAGTAAACTGGAAAAAATGTGAAGGATATGCTCTAAGCCAGAGGAGGAATAAACAGCCTCCAAACCTGCCAGCAGGACTAGAGTGGAGCAGAGAGTACTAAGTGTCTTGGCATCTTTCTAGGGAACAATGACTTCTGAAAGATAAACTGGCAGGGAATAGTAGAGAATTGTCTGATTGTCTCGATGGACTTGGGTCCTGCCTCAGTTGTTTTACAGGTTGTTGGTTGTGAATAACCTGACTGCTTCCATGCTCTGGCACCAGTTTACTGTTTTAGAGCCACTGAAAACACTAGTGGAAGAATTGCAGAGGAGACTGGTGGACTTCTTCTGGGGACGATATCACTGGACTAGATCCGCCGATCTGTATCTACCGGTGCAGAACAAAGATCAGGGACTGATTGACCTCCGTAGTCACATCACAGCGTTTGGTCAGCAAACTGCACAGAGGTTGCTCTGTCAAGGGAAGCAAGTTTGGACTGGAATAGCTTGTTTTCTGTTACGCAAGGAGAGGAACTTGGACTATGACAAACACCAGTTTGGTTCTTAAGTTATATGGTCTGGACCTTTCAGAGAATTCCTTTTACCAGTCTGTTTTACGTTCATGGAACACTGTTTTAAAGGCCAGTAGAGACATTCCAACACTCTATGTTCAAGAGAAGGAAGAACAATTGTTTTACAACCCCTTTATACAAAGCAGGACCCTGAGCTGTGCCAGCGTGCGGAGAACTTTTGTAAGGGCTGGACTGACAAAGCTGGTGGACTTGAGACTGGAAGGGTGGAAAACTGCCACCATTTTAAGTGAGGACACTGGTGTTAAATCAATTCGTCTTCTGAAGAAGCTGTTGGATGAAGTGGTGGTTTCACTTCCTGGCTATTTCAGGGCGGTGATGAGGATGAAGTCTGCTGCTGACCAGCTTTAGGGACAGCTGGGTTTTCCATCCTTATCCATCTCTCCTGCAGTCAAGGAACAGGATGAAAATAATGGGCCACTGTTTTCTTTACGAACACCAGAATTACAGGACTTCCCCAGTGTATCCAAAAGAGCTCTGTGCACCACCATTGTAAAAGTTCTAAACAGACATGTTCTAGCAGGATTGCCAAGTGGATGTGGTCGGGTGAGTTTGCATCAGACACGTGCCGCAAAGGCAGCTGGAGGTCTCAAACTTCCCATGGAGAAACGCACTGCGGATCTCCAGTGGAGAATTGTGCATGGGGCAGTGGCTAAAAACAGACATGTGGCACATATAGATACCAGTGTAGAGAGCAGGTGTCCCTTCTGTCAAGCTGAGGAGACATTTTTGGCTTAGGTGTCCCAGACTTACAGGACTCATTCTCATAATGCAGCAATGTTTTTTAAGGTTTGGAGAAGTTTTTAATGAATTGGTTTTTATTTTTGGTCCAAAATATACAGCAGCACAACACAGATAATGTGTTAGTCTTCTTAACTTTTTATTGGGTCAGGCAAAAATATGTATTTGGCTCACAAGGAGAAACAAAATGAAAGGTATGGGTTCCATTGATCCTGAACTTATGGGCAGAGGATTTGTATCAGCTCTCCTCAGGTTACAGTTCTCTTATTATAAAATGGTCTCTAACTTGGAGAATTTTATTGGTATTTGGGGACTGGGAAATGTACTCAGTATAATACAAGAATCCTTTTTTTCTTTTTGATAGAGGCTAAAGCAGAGAAGCATGCTGTAAATAATGATACAATTATGTACAAATGTTTCAGTGAATGGAAAAGAATGTGTGTTGTGGCATTGCACTGGGCGTGACGGTGCAGGCGGGGCGGCACAGAAATACACAGACCGGAGGTTTGGGGAAAAATAGCCCAACAGGGACTTTTATTTCACAAAAGTTGTAGACAAAACAAAACTGTACTCAACAACTAAAGTTTTTTGTCTAAATTAAATAAAATTAACTGAAATTAGTGGTAATGATGACCGGGAGACAGCTGAGAAAATCTGTCTTCAAAGCTGGAAGAGGGATGTGGTCCTGCGTCTCCACCGGACTCTGAAATACAACAAAAGCACACACAAGTATTAAAACGCTCCGCTGCAAACTCAAAACCCTCCACAGGCAAGAGCCTCCTTTTAAGCTCCCAGCCCATTTCCCTGGAGTGGTGGCAGCTGTGTCTCCTCATTGCTTTCAGGTGTGCTGAGTGCAGGTGAGGGAATTTCCAGGTTGCCGATCTCCAGGGTCCTGTGGCTGGGCTTCATAGTGTGGCGCTGTCCCCTGAACAGCTGGCCTGGTGGCAGGTTTGAGCTGTTGCATTTCAGCCTGGGAGGGGCACTGCGGGGGCATACCCCGATCCATGCCACAGTGTATTTTGGGACGGTGGGATTTGATATATGTACAGGGGGGTTAGTTGTTTTCATCTGTCTATTAAAATGTCTTGTGTATTTAAACATTTAACTCCAAAGGCTGTGCCAATAAAGGATAGGTTAAAGGTATCTCTCTCTCTCTCCCCCTCCCTCTCTCTGTCTGTCTGTGTCTGTTCATTTATAGTATGACTTACTCAAGGACTATGAGGGGGGAAATTCAGCTCGTCAATTTTGTGTTGGGCCAGGCCAAATTGGCCGTATGGGTGACCCGGAAGCACCAGCTAAGGGGAACAGGCCCAACAGAGGTGTTAATGTGATTGCGGTTTTTGCTCCGAGCAAGGATACGGCTGGAGTTTGAATATTATCTGCTGATTAATGATTTGCCCGGTTTCGAGGATAAGTGGTGTATTCAGCAGGTTCTGTGTGCAGTAGTGGGCAATACATTAGACTTTTTTTTTGTTTGGTTGGGGTTTTGTTTTTGGGGCTGCAAAGTGATTAAGACTGTGTGATTAATAATAAACGGGGTTTTAAAAGTCAAAGTCTCTCTCCTGTTTGTGTCATGTGAAAGGTTGTCACAAATGTTTAGTGTACTGACAACAGTGTGTCTGCGGCTGGGGGTGTGTTTTTCTGTGGAGGATTTTATTTGTGGACCGAGGTACAGGGCAGGCAAAACTTGCAACATGGGTCACACGCAGGAACATACTGCGTGGTGGTGGGTGCACAGATGTACTGCAGGTGTTTAGGGGTTAAGTCTCTGCGTGCCTCAGAGTAGAATCTGAGTATTTTAAAATTATGCATAATGTACCAACATTTAAAAGAATGTGGGGTATTTAGGGAGCTGTTTGTGTGGTGAATGAAGACGAGCTGGAGATATGTTTAGTTTAACCGTGGTGGTTGAGCATTGCATGGGATTCCTTTTTTGTGTTGTTTTTGTTTTTTGGGGGTGGGGGATGGGTAGGGGAGGTTGTGGGTTTGTAAATAAGGGGTTGGGAAAGTTAAGGTAGTTGTGTAAATTCCAATGTTTCAATAAAGGATAAAGTCTTTCTCTCTCTCTCTCTCTCTCTCTCGCTCTCTCAAAGACTGACCAATGGCATCCTGCGCTCTGAGAAATCGTTTCCGAACGGAACCGTGCTCCATTTTAAACATCCACCAGCGTCTCCAACTATCCGTGGGAGGTGGTGAGGGACCCAAATAGGACAACGGGCACAGAGACAAAAATGAGCATGACAACTAGGGAAAAACAAATGGAAAAAATGGAAACAACGAAAAAGAAAACAAAAAGAAACTGGATGGCAAAGGTAGTGATGAGGGTAAAGGAGAAGAGAACCGCAGCTCCACACCACGAAAAGGTAAACATTTAACTACCCTATCCCATAGATATCTATCAGTTTAAGTTTATAGTTTAGTTTGCTGTCAGATTTGAGCTGCTCTGTGCTGTCCCCCAGAACAAAGAACAGAGTGGGGACAGAACAGGTACGCATTTCAATTGACCTCTTTATTCTTCGGTTCGAACGACTCCATTTGACCCTCCATCTTAATCCTTTCCTTAAAGTGAAGTTTGTTGGTGTAGGAATTTCTTGACAAAAATGATGGTGTTGAAGATAAAGGTAACAAACGACAGAGTCAGGAGCTCCTTTATGTAATTTAACAATACGACCGGTCGGGAAGTGGTACAAGTACAGCCTTCAAAAATATAAAGTCCAATATATGAGTTTATATAGTTTTCTAGTTTTCCGATTCAAAGAACTGTCGTTCCAGACTATGAGATTCATTTAATCACCATATTCAAAGATTTAGCCAATCATCAGTTAGGATCAGGGAGTCCATACCAAGGCTGACCATCCAGGCCTAGAGTTCCTCTAATCCCCTAAAGCACTTGATATATCCCTCAGCAGGAATCTGTCTCCTCTAGCTTACATTGCAACAAGAACATGGCATGGGGTGAAACAGCCTACACTTAGATATATAGACTTTTAAAAGTACATACTCAGAAGTACGTTTATCAAGTTACCATGAAATCTATATGATATTTTATATAATTGCTTACATAACATTTCCTGTAAGTCAACTTTTTAATCATAACCCATCACTCCCACCTCTTGAAATGAAAATTCTGAGATATCAGACATTTTACTTTATTAGAATATAACTGGATACTTTAGGAAAAGGGGAAAAGGGGAATTGGGGTAGGGTCAGCCTGTCTTCACCGATTGATTACAGGTTTGATCAGAATCTCTGTGAATGCAAGCATTCCCAAAGATACCCCCGTCAGTTCCTCGGCAGGGAAATTGATTGTTTTCCTTCAGTAAGCCCTCTATTTTGGAGGTGTACTGATGAATGTCATTTGAACAAATGCACAACAAATAGAACATGACTATAAAAGTCAGGCACTCAAGGCTTAAATTTTTCCTGATCATTAGCTTACATAGTAAATATGCATATACTGTCTCCCACGCAATTTCATGTTATATTTTGTCAACCATTATCCTAAATTTATGACATAAAAAAGCATAATCAGAGTGATAATAAAAAAATTCCCAAATTACTCCCAGATGAAATTCCAGTCCCAGCAATAGCTCGACCTGCTTGGAACATTAATATCAGTGAATCATTTGTGGGCTTCCTTCACATGACCCATTGCACTACGAAAATTTTTTTCATCTTTAAGATTTCAACCTTAGCATTAGCATTTTCTATTTCATGGGCCATAATGCTATCACTTAGATTTCCCTATTTGTTAATTTCATAATCTATGCTCACTGACCAATTATGTGGCTCTCAGTGAAAATTAGGAATATGCAGGGTCTGTAAAAGATCTTGTCCTATATAAGTCAAAGAGCAAGGGTTTGGGCTAAAACAGACAGGTCTCATAGAACATTAATTTCCACTAATAATCACTTCACCTGTCTCGCACCAGTAAGTATGTGATAATTTGAACCAGTCGGAGATTTGGGAGTGTTGATCACTTCAAAACCAGTGGAAAAATCCAAAATGTTAAATTTAGAAACATTACATTACAGGCATTTACAGAACACATCTATGCCTACTTGTTGACAATGTTAACAAAACAGTTCATTCTTCTCATCTATGTAAGCTTCTATAAGCCATTTACACCAGTGTTGATATGGTCTCCACAGGGGAATGTGAGAGCAGTTACACAGCACACAGCATATCCAGGCATGTAGCAACACCCTTTAGCGTGTGATAAGCGTCAGCATTGATCCCCAATACAGGTAGAGCATTGCCTACAATGTGCCATGGAGCTGGAAGTGTTATTGCAGCCAGAAGCTGGCCTGCTATTTCCGACAATCCATAATCAAAGTGCTCCACTTGGCCACAGTGGCTTGTCCCGCCCTGCAACACCGCTGCTCTCGCTCCGCCCTAACCACCATCCTGCTAAATGGAAAACATCAACACTCCCACTGATAACAATTACATTCTCACCAAGTATGCCTAGGCTGTGTCGCATTAGCCAAACTTGAGGCACCATTAGTATTAGTGCCGGCTGCTTGATTCACCCACCCACTCTACACTCGAGTGTAGAATAACCCCAGTGTGGGTGAGGGAGGGTTAGAGTGTGGATTAACCCCAGTGTGGGTGAGGGAGGGTTAGTGTGGATTAACCCCAGTGTGGGTGAGGGAGGGTTAGTGTGTAGATTAACCCCAGTGTGGGTGAGGGAGGGTTAGTTTGTGGATTAACCGCAGTTTGGGTGCTTCCTAGATGGGAAAGGTCACGTCTTTCTCAGATAAAGAATTTTCAGTCATGCAGAAATGTGGTTTGCATGTGGGGGTGGGGGCATGTCCTCTTAGCCCTTCATAAGAGCAATGGCAGAATGAACCGTCATGAAAATAAAAACTAGTACAACTACCAAGAGCTGTCTGTCCCACACTGGAAGGAACCTTTTTTTTTTTTTGTGTGGACGCAATCTTTTCAGTGCTGATTTTAGCCCTATCCAGTACAGGGTTTGTGAAACATCAGGGCATAACCTCACACGGATATGCTCAGAATGTTCTCAACTGAATCTAATACTGATGTAACAATCTCTGGTGGCAATTGAAAGCAGTGGAGTTCTAGAACACCGACTTTGAATTTTGGAAGAAAAAAAAACATTCCAAAAAAGCCTCCTCTTCAAAGTGATAAAAAGGTGAAGGTAGTCACCTCAGGAGGGATGAATATTTGGAGGGCGTTTGTGGTGAATACCCATTAATGACCAGGGTCGGCACCGAGAGCGAAATGCCCAAAATGAAGCTCATGGCTGCATTTCATTGACAAAGCCAGGGAAAGACTTCAGTAACAAGGGAGAGGAGCCATCAAGATTTACAAGAACTGGAGACAGCTTCTGTTTACCAGTTCCAAGGATTCCTATGGCTGCTGCTCAATGGCGCATGAAGCTCATTCATGGATGCAGCCATGTTTGACTGTGGGCCATCGGCACCAGAGTGTGCACACTGGGTGTTATGTGGTGCTGTAAGTGGACCCAAATGCAGGACTCAGACATACAGGTATTTCTGGGAATGTAAACTGAGAGGTTTATTTTAGAAAGCCACAGAGCCAGACAGGAGTAATGGGGATGGTGATGCTGGTTCGGGCTGATGCAGACAGGGAGGCTGGGACGGAGCCGGATACTGATGCAGGTCGGGTAACGGCGAAGAGCTGGCACGGAACTGGGCTGGACGGGAAGTTGCGGCTGAGGCGATGTCAGACTGGATCCCACGGGGACTGTCACCGGACTGGGCTGGACTGGACTGGACTGGACTGGCAGGGAGGAACTGGACTGGACTGGCAGAAACTGGACTAGGAGGCCTGCGAAAGGCGGGCTGGATCCAGCAGGCTGGAGAAGGGGGAATATAGCGACGGACAAGGAGACGGGACAAGAGACATGCACGAAGACTGACAGAGCTGGGGAAACAAAAGACGGACAACGATTAACAAGGGGAAGTATGAACACAGAACTGGAGCGGGTGAGCTGGCTACAGGCTGGGAGAAAATTCGGAAAGAATGTTTTAAACAAAGTAACATTTTACGCAAACAGGAGCCGAGGAAACGCGCAACTACATGGAGCACGATCTAGCGAAGATCAGCGGGTGAACCGAGAATATATACTGGGGGGAATTAGCAAAAAAGCATGCGGAATGCTGAGTGACCAGGTGAGGGGAATCAGCTGGGAACTGGAGATTGCAGGGCTGTCACAGCAGGCACTCCGACTCCGTGGAAAGAGAACAAAGATTGTGCGGAGAAAAAACAAGATACACGAGGCGAATACAAAAAACATGGGAAACGAGAGGAATATGACACTGGGTGCCTAAATGTGAAGGATCATGGTAAACGCAGAAAAATTACATTAACTCACAGGGGTGGCTCCGAAAAAGCTTTCAAATCGTCTGACGAACTGCGGCTACTGAACTGCGGCTGTGGCTTTGCTGGCTAGCAACAGGACTCATTGTGGCCATTTCTGGTTTATAAAGTTTTTGCAAGTATAAGGAATAAATAATGGCAGTCGATACTTTTATAGAAGTATTCGGAAAGACTGCACATTACATTAGCTAGCTAGCTAGATACGCAGTCTGCTTATGAAAAAGCTACACCGAGCTAGCAAGACTGAAATGCAGTGAGAGTTGTGGTTAGCTACCTAACTAAATCACTATTAGGTTTCACAAGATAGCTATCGAGCTGTCTTACTGACTAGCCCCAGCCAGTTAGCTAGACAGTAGAACAGCTGCCGATGGCTAACTTTTCCGAACGATACAAAAATTTAGTGGCAGTTGACTGTTAAGAGTAATTATATCTAGCTAGCAGGCTAGCCACAACTTCTGACTGGTTTAAATCCTATAGTCAAGAAGTGTGCACTCAGCCGTTCTGTGTTATGGGAGCTAGCTAGTTTCTAGCTACTGTTGTTTAAATTAAAGAAGATTGGTGATTGGATTGTAGTCTAAAAGATGTAAATGTCTCCTCATAATGAACTGTATGTTTTAATGTTACTTCACAATGAACTGAATGGTTTTAAAATGTGTTTTTACAATGTTTTCTAACTACTATCCTAAATGTGATTAACATTTGAAAAGTTATTGTTTAATTGTAAATCCTGAAATTGACTCATTTACTATCCTTAGAACATTAGTATTGAACTTGAAATTGTTTTTCATTCAGTCAGTCGGTCTTCAGAAATCTTCATAAAAACACCTGCACTTTCAGCCAGCTGACTGGACCAGAAATTTTGGCCAATTTCAAATGCCAACAGCACACCATAGGATAGAGATACAGACAAAATGACAACACATGTTGAAAGATGAAGTATTGAAGAGTAATTTCCACTATAGTTTTGATTTTGTTCGTAAATAGTTTTTTGGCTACATTCCAAAGAAGACGTGTTGTAAGTTTAACTTTTTCTGTGTTGACAACACAGCAAAAAGGCTGGTCATGCCTAGTTCAAATGCCATTTACAGGCCATAGGATAGGAGTGGAGACAAAATGAAAATAGCTATTGAGAGCTAAGAGATTACAGATTTGAATAGAACAAGTTTGTATTGTTAAGATTTTTTAAATATATATTTATTTATCAACAAATCATGAAGTGGGCTTATTTGGAACACCCATGGGCTTAAAGGGTACGTTAGGTACCCATTAAGCCCATTCCAGACTTTTGACATATTTTGACAAATTAAACAATAAAAACATTAGAAATTGGTATAAATGAATTATTGACACTTCAAATGAGAGATTAAACTTTCATTATAACTAAAATGTTCTCACTTAAATTGAGGCAGTATACATGAAAAATGTCTGAAAAGCGGATTTGGTGGGCTTAATAGGGACATTTACCCTATGTCCTCTAAACCGATGACCTGTCTACTCGATCCTATTCCTTCAAATTGGATTAAAGAACTATTTCCGGTACTAGGCCAGCATATTGTAAAAATCATTAACACATCCCTAGTCACAGGATACGTAACTGAGTCACTAAAAGTGGCAGTTATTAAGCCATTATTGAAGAAACCAAGCCTAGAACCTGATAAATTGGAAAATTATAGACCTATTTCAAACCTTCCATTTCTATCAAAATTATTGGAGAAAACTGTTGCTAAGCAACTAAGTGCATACCTTAGCTCTAACGGTATCCTTGAAGTATTCCAATGAGGGTTTACACCCCACCACAGCACAGAAACCGCATTTATCAAGGTTACAAATGATTTACTACTGTCAGCCGACCGTAACTCTGTGTCTGTTCTTGTACTCCTCGACCTGAGTGCAGCTTTTGACACAATTGATCATAGAATTCTACTGGACAGACTCCAGGCCTATGTTGGACTTCATGGACAGGCACTCGCATGGTTTGGATCATACCTATGTGACAGGAAACAGTTTGTCAGATTAAAAGAAGAAGAGTCCAGCTCCTCAATAATGAAATACGGTTCCAAAAGGATCAGTACAAGGACCAGTACTCTTCTCGCTATATAGGCTACCACTTGGCAATATTATCCGGGCACATAGCATAGCATAGCATAGCACTGTTATGCGGACGATACTCAGATTTATATTTCAATGAAACCTGGCGAAGCACTGCCACTTTCACGGTTAGAGGCCTGTATTGTAGATATTAAGGTTTGGATTCTTTCAAATTTTCTGCTCCTAAATTCAGATAAGAGTGAAATGTTAGTTTTAGGTCCCAAAATATTAAGGGAGAAATTGTCTACTCTCACCTTAAACTGTGATGGTTGTTTGGCTGAACCTAATATGGTCGTTAAAGACCTTGGTGTCACCATTGATCCTGATCTATCTTTTGACACCCATATAAAAAACACATCCAGAATTGCCTTCTTTCAGCTGCGCAACATAGCTAAAATTAGACATTTCCTGTCAGTCGAGGATGCTGAAAAATTGATCCATGCGTTTGTTACGTCTAGGTTAGACTACTGTAACGCCCTGCTTTCTGGCTGCCCTAATAACTCGTTAAAGAGTCTCCAGCTTGTGCAGAATGCAGCTGCTTGTATCTTGACCAGAACTGAGAAGTATGAGCACATTACACCAGTATTAGCGTCATATCACTGGCTACCCATTAAGCATAGGATAGATTTCAAGATTTTGCTCCTGACTTTTAAAGCTCTGCATGGACGTGCACCTGCGTACATAACTAACCTGCTCCTGCCTTATAAGCCCACAAGGTCACGCCGATCCCAAGACGCCGGCTACTTGGTAGTCGCAAGAATTTCCAAAAACCTAAAAGGTGGTAGGGCTTTCTCCTACAGGGCCCCACTACTGTGGAACCAGCTTCCAAAATTTATAAAGGAGTCAGACTCAGTCTCAATATTTAAATCTAGATTAAAAACACACCTCTATGCTCAGGCTTATAATCTGTTATAGTCTGGAGACAGGGTGCGAGAAGCCTGTAGTCATAGAGCTTTGTAGGTGGCAATCCTTTCCTTACTGTCACCTGTCAATCAGCTGTGACCTGACTTTACATGGGCTGGCTCTTGATAGGCGGGTATAGTTGTCCACCCCTCATGACTGCATGGGCTCTCCATCCCTGTCCTAGTAGCTATGCAGCCATATATTACTCCTGGCGGGGTCAATACATACTACTGCCACTTTACCCACTGTCTGCTATATTGCGAATTCCCTAATTGCCGTTTCAACCCTCTTCCCCACGCTGCCGGCGGGGTTCTTGCCCCAACCCTCGAGAGTGCTTTGAGAGTCGTCTGGTCTCCCCCACCTCTGCGGTCCAGCCCCTCTTTCGTCTTTGCCTCCACCCTGCCCACATCTGTCGCCACCTGCTGTTCCCTATCACCGCCACCCGGCCCCACCCATCATCTGAGCCACATCATAAACCTTATAAAACTGACTGACGTGTTGGTCACCAGTCGGCACCATGAGCCGACCAGAGAAGGATGGGTTTCCCCCTTGAGCCTGGTTCCTTCCAAGGTTTCTTCCCATCTGCCACTGTTGCCTTAGGCTTGCTCCTGTGGGGGTTTAGGCCAGGGTTGTTTGTAAAGCGTATTGTGACAACTGCTGTAAAATACGCTATATAAATAAAATTTGATTGATTGATTGATTGAACATGCAAAAGTGCAGAACAACAATCAACTACAATTAAAATCAAATAACTTAGATAAACAGTACCTCCCTCAGTAAAGTTGTTGACTCATTATTGACTTTGTATTTTGACAGCATTTGTACCGTAGACTTACATGGAAACCGGATATGAAAACACCTATACTGGAGCCAACCGTAGTGGCGCTAGTGAGCAACCAGGAAGAACAAGACCAGGAAATTAGCTTCAAAAACGATGTCTGGTTTTGGCCGCTTGGACGCGACGCATCGACACAAGATGTTTGACACTGAAGTGGACATTCACCATGAGTCTGAGTGACTGTACTTATGACTGTGCTTACATCAAAATGCAGTTAACGTCCCTTACAGTGCGCATGAACGTGATACCAGCTCTGACAGAGGTAGCGGGAATTGATTAAACCAGTAGTATGAGCGAGCCAGCCCGTTAACATAATATTGTGTTTTTGTATGATTACCATTGGCATAATATAATATATCAAAAAAAAAAAAAACATTCCAAACTCTCTTGTGGAACATTTCAAGCGCTCTCGGGGGCCCTCTGGTGGCCACGGGGACCCTAAGCAGGCGCTTAGTTCGCTTGTGCGTCGGGCCGGCCCTGCTAACAGCACAGCACCACTTAATTATTGTCACTTCTATCACAACTGTAATGAACTCTGTGAGAAATGCATTGTCGAGCTCACGCGCATACACTGCTGGCGACATTCTAAAGCTCAGTTTTGCCCTCCCTAGTATCATGGCGAAAAAAACACATTTCTGGATGGATGAGAAGACCAACTTCATGCTATCGCAACTAAAGAAGTTAAATATCCTAAAATACATGGATGGAAGAAAAACGGAATGGCAAACTATTCAAAAAAGTTGGAGGAAGCGTGGAATTAGGATTTCGGAAGAACAAACATTGGCTCAAAATGGAGGGAGTGCTGGAATATAACCAATGAAATCACTGTTAATGAAAATTTACGCTTAATCAAATATAAAACAATGTATAGAATTTACTACACGAGAGATACAATTCATAAATATTATAGTAGTACATGAGACAATTGTTTCAAGTGTAGAACTAAAGATTCACTAGCACATGCCTTCTGGGAGTGCTCTAAAGTTCAGAAGATATGGTTAGACAGAAGAATGGTTGTCAGGGGTGCTTAAAGTAAAACTCTATTTTAATTCATCCATTTGTTTATTTCATGACGTGACATACAATGTTAGTGTTACTTGGGGTTGGATAATCCTTTTTTAATCGATGGTATTTTAAAATTGTTTTACTTAGACATTGGAAATCTATTAAACCTCCGACACTACAACATTGGAAAAACGAAATGCTTTATTATTTAAATATAGAAAAGATATTAGCCATAGAAAATAACAGAATAGCACAATTTGAAGCTGTATGGGATGGGATCATGAAGGCAGTAGTTAAGGAGCATTCATAGTTATAGTAGGCAAATGCTTAGGAGGATGCTTTTGTTGTTTTTTTGTTTTGGTTTTGTTTGTTTGGTTTTTTTTTTTTGGATGAGTTCATGAAAGAGGTGATAAAAATGAAACCGATGTGTCAATTTGCAGAAGAGGCTGTGTGAAAAGGTAGCCAAGTTGTTAAAATGAATAGGAGGTATGATTTGGAAATATAGTAGATGTTAGGATTGCGTGGGGGGTTTGGACCCAAGTGCAGAGGAAAAAAAACCATGCAAAACTCCAAAATGGAAGAACAAAAGGGAACACAAAGCCTTGCAGGGCGACCTTCAACAATGAAGGGAAACTACAAATGCAAGAACAGAAAAATGCAGAAATCCAAGAATACCTGAAAACCAGGGCATAGGCAGGAGCACATGGAGTAGAGGCTTACGAACAAACAATCACACATAACCACAAGGATCCAGCACCTGAGTCAAGGGAGGGGGAAACTTAAATAGAACAGACACTGACGAGACACAGGAGGGCACCATGAACAATCAGGCCACAGAGAGGGAAGGGAAAACGAGACAATTGAAAACAATGATTGGACAATTGGAAACAATAATACAATTAACACAGGGGGAGCAGGACACAAAACAGAAGTGCCGCCATCTGGCGGCCCAACAGGGAAAACGCAGACAGGAAACACAGGACCATGACAGTAGATGTGTAGGACTGAGCAATTATGTGGATTTGTATGTTTTGATGTAAGTCTAGTAATGCTTGGTGTGTATGGATGTTTTGTATTTATGTTAGGATGTTTTGTGTGTGATAAATGTATAAGATGTCATGTTGTGTGTTTATAATGAAACGAAAATAAAATCAAAATACAAAAAAACTAAATCAGAGGAAGCAGGATTTATAAGAAGCCTTCGTCAGACACACCTCCAGTCAATAAATCGATTCTTTCCGAGTCATGTATATTGGGACAACGACAATAATCCAGTTAAATCTCATCTTTGGTCAAGTCGAGCTATTAATATAGATCGATTTCAACTGTGCATGTAAACGTGTGTGTTACTGCACCTTTCCCAACTTGGTTCCACATGGGAGAAGATTCCCAACAGGTGCATGAGAGAAAGAAAAAGATTTCATCAATATTATGTTTTTTTTTTCAAATGGAAACATGTTTTCAAATGGAAACTTGATGTGCTTTATATGTATATGTATATTAACAATGTGCAGTAATAAAACAAGAGCTTGTCACCTACTGCAATATTGGCTCGTTTTCATTGTTTACAGGAAAAAGTACAATATGGGCAAAGACAACCTTTCGATACGATTTGCTGTACTGTAATATTGTTAGTCCTACTACCCTGAACTCTGGTACTGACACTATCTAGTAAGTGATAGTAAATGTATAATTCGTCCAGGTGCGTAGAGCTGCTGAAATCCGTCCCACTAGAGTGGTTAAGTGTCTGGCTCCCATTGCTAATTGCGTACTGCGTTAGATTTTATTCGTTGTGTTTTCCTTGTGTTAAGTAACTGTCTGTTGCTATTTGATGCTTAGAATTGGTAGATTGTCTACATGGTCTTATTGATTGTGATTATTAGTAGGCACTCTGACTGTGAATTAGTGTAATCAGCGCGTTATTTGAATAAGGTTTTCAATTGTTAATTAGGTGCACTCGGAGCAATGCTAGCATCGCTCCCTCTTAGTTCTATGTGCCAGCTCCCCATTCCAGTCTGCTCCCTCCCCCTCAGAAGGCGCTTCCAGCAACGTGGCCCCCCTCAACGACGGAACCTCTCCAACCTCTGCTACCCCCTACTGACCCCCTGTGAGAACTTCACGGTAACAGCCGGTCTATGGAACTGCCAGTCTGCTACGCGCTACAACTCATCACTTTTCTAAGGATATGAATGTTCACATATTTGTCATCTTTTGGCATGTATTTCATGATAATAAAAAAACACAGACATGAAGCACTGGGACGGTTTTTAAGTGATGATGTACATTTATCAGCACAATGGCATCTTTAATAATTTCCAATTGTTCTTAGATTACATTACATTACAGGCATTTGGCAGACGCTCTTATCTAGAGCAACGTAAAACAAAGTGTATAACCAAAACCAAGAACAAGTGTGTTGAAAACCCTAGAGGGAAGTACAGTTCCAAGTGCAGGGAACAACCGTGCAGTTTAACTTGGACCCTGTAGGTTCATCTGATTAACACAACAAAAACAGCTACAAAACAGTCTATGCAAATAAAACAAGCAATAGTTGAGTAGGCACTACACTACTAAGTCAACTAAGATAAACAGCTTACCTAGCTACAACCCTAAGATTACATAGTCAATTAGAGGCTACAGGGAGGTAGGGAGTGATGGGGAGAGGTGCAGCCTGTATAGGTGAGTCTTCAGTTATCGTTTGAATGTGATCAGGGTCTCAGCTGTTCTGACTTCCACGGGAAGGTCATTCCACTATGGTGGAGGCAAAACAGACAGGAGACGTGACCAGGAAGTGCAAGTGAGAAGAGGGGGAGGTGCCAGGCGTCCTGAGGTAGCGGAACGGAGGGGTCTGGCTGGCATGTAGGGTTTGAAGATCTTGTGGAGGTATGCTGGGGTTAATCCCTTGACTGCCTGGTATGCTAGGACCAATGTTTTGAATTTGATGCGAGCCATAACGGGCAGCCAGTGGAGGGTAGTGAGCAGGGGGGGTGACGTGGGAGTTTCTGGGAAGGTTGAAGACCAGACGAGCTGTAGCATTATGAATGAGTTGCAGGGGTCTGATGGCAGATGCCAGTAGGCCAGCCAGAAGAGAGTTGCAGTAGTCCAGGCGGGATAGTACCATTGCCTGGACCAGGAGCTGGGTTGAGTAGGTGGTGAGAAAGGGGCAGATTCTCCAGATGTTGTACAGGAAGAACCTGCACACCCGGCTTACCGCTGCAATGTTCTTGGAGAGGGACAGCCTGTTGTCCATCACCACTACGAGATTCTTGGCACAGGGTGATGACATCACTAAGGTGTCCCCTAGGGAAATTGAAAAATCAAGGAGGGGAGAGGTTAGAGCAGGAATGAAGGTTGAGCATCAGGTGGTGATTGTCCATCCAGCTCTGGATGTCCCTCAGGCAGGCGGAGATGTGGGCAGGGACTTGTGTGTCTGATGGGGAGAAGGCGAGAAAGAGTTGTGTATCGTCAGCATAGCATTGATAAGACAAGCCATGGGCAGAGATTACAGGGCCAAGGGATCTGGTGTATAAGGAGAAGAGAAGGGGACTGAGGACTGAGCCCTGAGGTGCGTTCAAGTTCAGCGAACAAGGTGAACGTTTGCAAACTATTTCAAACTTTTTTCTGTTAGCTTTGTGTTGGATGCTGGACTGAGGGAAATCTTCCCAGATGGGTATTTCAGTTGAAGATCCTGTTAAGTGTGATCAGTTTTTTAATAATGTTATTGCTAGTGCTAACCAATGTTATTATTGTTCGCTAGCTAGCTATTGTTTTTTATCATCAATGATCACAGAAGCGGCTGTGAGTACAAACGCTCTCGTCGCTATGTCTATTTATGTTTAATGTAAACAATTTGGAACGTTCTTAAAAAGCCGTTCAAATTGAACTGTTCAAAGAAAACATGTTCGCCGCGAACATTCGCCTCTGTTCGCTGAATTTGAACGCACCTCTGGGGAACTCCCGTGGCAAGGGGGGCGGGGAGGCGATACTCTACCAGCCCAGGCAACCTGGAAGGAGCGATCGGAGAGATAGGACTCAATCCAGTCAAGGGCTGTGCCACAGATCCTTGTTGCCGCCAGGGAGGACAGGAGGATGGAGTGCTCCACAGTGTCGAAAACAGCTGAGAAATCTAGCAGAATCAGGACAGAGGAGAGGGAGGCTGCTCGTGCGGCATGAAGTGACTCACTGACAGAGAGGAGTGGAGTCTCTGTCAAGTGGCCAGGCCTGAACCCGGACTGGGGGGGGTTGAGCAGGTTATTCTGAGAGAATAAAGCAGAGAGTTGGTTAGATGCAGCTTGTTCAAGCGTTTTGGGTAGAAAAGGAAGGAGAGATACCGGTCGGTGGTTCTGGATGATGGATGAGGGGAAACATCGAGAAGACAGGGAGGAGTTCACAAGGGAGGTGACAAATGGGAGGATATTTGGTGTGATTGCCTGGAGGAGAGATGAGGGGATAGGGTAGAGAGCACAGGTGGTAGGGTGGTGGGAGAGCAGGAGCTGGGAGACATCAGAGTCTGTGAGGGGAGAGAATGTGGAGAAATAGTGGGAGGGCGCAGAGGGGGTGGAGAGGGCAAAGGAGCTGCGGATGTCTGCAATTTTCTCATTAAAGAATACTGCAAAGTCATCTGCAGTGAAGGAGGCATGCTGAGGAGAGAGGAGAAAATAGAGAACAGTTGATGAGGGTTATTTTGCTTTGATAGAAATTTGCCTTAGCGGCAGTGACAGCGGAAGAAAACGCTGTCAGGAGAGACTGATAGGCTGAAAGGTCGGATGGGTCCCTGGATTTCCCCCACTTCCTCTCAGCAGCGCGGAGGCTGGCCCTGGAGGTGCGTAGGGTGTCAGACATCCATGGACTGGGAGGGGATAAGCGTGCTAGCCTAGGGACAAGAGGACAGAGAGAGTCAAGTGCTGAGGAGAGAGATGAAATTAGGGTGGAGGATGCAGAGTCAGTGGGGAGCTTGGAGAGTGATTGAGGGGGGGAGGGAAGCAGCGACTCTGGGAGCGAGAGAAGAGGGTGAGGGCGAGCGGAGGGTATGACGGACAGTAACAGTGGGGGTGGGAGGAAGAGAGGGAGGATGGGGATCAAGAGGGAGGGAGAAGGAGATGAAGTGGTGATCGGATGTATGCAGAGGGGTAACCGTGAGATTGGAGCTGGAGCAGTTCCTCAGGAAGATCTGATCTAGGAGGTTGCCTGCCTTGTGGGTTGGGGGAGAGTGTTGCAGGGAGAGGTCGAAGGAGAGGAGTAGTGGTAGGAAGGCAGCAGACTGGGTGGCCTCTAGGTGGATGTTGAAATCTCCCAGGAGGATCAGCAGGGTGCCGTCCTCAGGGAAGGAGCTGAGCAGGGTGTCTAGCTCCTCCAGGAAACTTCTCAGGGGCCCCGGAGGACGATAAATAACAACAATATAGAGGTTAGTATGGTAGGTGATAGAGACAGGGTGATATTCAAAAGTGGATATAGACAGGTCAGAGAGGGGGAGAACAGAGAATTTCCAAGTGGGAGAGATCAACAAACCAGTACCACCACCACGGCCAGATGGCCGGGGGGTGTGGGAGAAGGAGTAGGAGGTTGTTTTAACACATGCTGCTAATCGTCAAACTCTTTCTGTAAATCTCTTCCAACAAATGCCCTCATGAATCACTGGTTACACACTGTGCTCATGCAACGAACACTAGCAGTCAAAACATTTAACTCAAGTCATCACAACCTAAACTCAGGTAACACACCTTTCTCTAGGTGCAAACACTTGGCAGCAAAATTGTTAACGCACCAGTCACAATCTCAGGATCAATAAATAGGGCCACAGTTTGCATCTGTGCAAAGACAAAGGAAGAAAAAGAGGAAGAGGCAGGAGACAATTTGTCCCAGACAAAATACGTGCCACCTTGATTGACCATGTGCTGGTGCATGGTATGACGATGAGAAAAGCTGGACAGGGAGTTCAGCCGAACTTGAACTGTTTCACAGTGGCATCCATTGTCCGTACTTTCACACAAGAAAACAGGTACTGTCATATACTGTACTGTTACACATTGTATCTGCTGTACTACTGTGAGAGGATATGCTGTCTGAAGTAATGCTGAAGTGTATTTACAGAATATATGTTCTTTAGATTTTATAGTTTTTCTCCATTGTATTCACACAAAAAATGGAACTATGCACACAACTCTGAAAACTTGAAGCTCATGTATCAACAATAAGACTCCAGACTGCTAAACTCTAAGCACAATTCCATTGTTTTCACTCAAATAGCAATTCTAAATCACGTTTGCAAAACTCTAAGCACAATTCCATTGTTTTCACTCACATAGAAATTCTAAATCACATTTTTGCAAAGGTCTAACCACAAATCTCATCATTTAGCACACTTTGTTCACCTGGAAAACACTTGCCTTCAAAATGCCATACCCTAATTACCAATTGGTCTCACTCACTTCTCACCCATTCAAAGTCAATTGGCAAAACACTTCAATCATGTGTCAGAGCATAAAAGAGGAGACCTTTACTTTGTTGAAAATGGAGCTGCATGGTGAACAGAGAGGAAGAGAAAGAGTGAGAGCAAGAGGAGGAGGAGGAGGAGGAGGAGGAGGAGGAAGAGGAAGGGGAAGGGGAAGGGGAAGGGGAAGGGGAAGGGGAAGGCTAGCCAGTACTTCTAATGAAATCCACGCAACTTTGGTTGACCATGTACTAAATCATGGCCTAACAATGACCGAAGCTGGGCAGCGAGTCCAGCCGAATTTGAGCCCCTTCACGGTAGAGTTATCCGGGCATTTAGAGATAAGAATAGGTAAGTAACCACTTCAGTAGTCCTCTATACTCTCTACAGTATAGTAGTCTTCTATACTCTCTACAGTATAGTAATTTAACAGTAATAGTAAATTACAGTAATGTAACTTTATAGTTTCTATGGATATCTACAGTGTTTAGAGAAATGTATGGTGTAATGTTGTTTTGTCTTACATTTATGAAATATGTGTAGCCTATACTGTATATACTTTTCACAGAAAGAAAGACGACCAGCAAGAGGTGGCAGAGGCTGGAAATTTACAGATGAGCAAGAGACCACCATAATCAGTAATGGCGTTGGCTAATACTTTAATGCCATTACACTGACGGAAATTAAAGACAGAGACAAGACAATATCCTCTTCCCAAACATTGACCAGGTCAGCCTGTCCACAATAGATTGTATCCTGAAGAAACACCTGCTTAGAATAAAACCGATATATCGCGTACAGTTTGAGCACAACGCTGACAGAGTGAAGGAGCTACCTTACCAATATGTGCAAGTAAGTACAGCAGGTTACTGTAACTGACCGCATCCTTTCAGTACTCTGTATAGACATGTCACTATGCACCTTAGTGTTCCTGTATGTAGACCTATTATCTGATATGGTCCTTTTCTGTTTTTCAATTCTCTACCCCTCACCATTATTCCCCATTTCTAAATCCGATCGAATAACTCTTTTCAGCATGGCGGTGGAAGGTGTATGACCGCAACCCCCACGAGCGTGTGGCCCTACTCCAGGCAATGGAGGAGGCGTGTGATGACATCCACGCAGACACATGCCAGGGGTGGACCACGCCAGCCACTTTTTCCCCCGCTGCTTGGCCAGGGAGAACATCGCATGCGATGTAGATGAGGTCCTCTGGCCTGATCAGGATCGGAGGCGGGATGCAGACTGATTTACATGTAGATCTGTTTCACCGCATTTTTTATTTTTATTTTTTGTGGGCCTACGAAAAACTATTTTTTTGCTGTCAGTTCAGTCAGCTGAACATTTTACTGTATTTTCCAGTAACAAATGAATATTTGCTTTGTTACCTTTTTGTATTTGTGCACTGATTTCCTCATTAAATCCCCAGAAAGACAGTCTAAACATTTTCTTACTGTAGTGTTTTTCATTTTACTTATCAGTGCAATTACTGAGTTTTGCCAAAATAGGTAACATTTGTGTATTCTCAGAACTCTAACAATGTTGCAGTATCAACTATAAGTTTACAATATGACTCTGGGAAGCCCAATTGGAGCTCATTGGATAGACAAATATGCATTGTATCCTATTCTGATACAATGATTGTGTCAATGCAATATTTATATGATATATTCACAGTATTGTATTACAATATGGCAACAGTCTTTATAATGTATGTACCATAAAATTGCAACTTATTTTGGGACAAAAAAAACCCTAAACCTTAAAAAATTAGAAAAAGGAAACAATTTTATACATTTGAATATGTAACATGGCCTCATGAAGCCAAAACATATATAAACAGTATTTTGATGGTAGTGTTTTAAATTTATCACACCAGTGTTTAATTGATGCTCTGTAAGAGATATTCATATGATAGCTGTGTGTATCATTTTGGTGGTTTCAAAGGTGGAAATCAGTTTTGAGGAGAGAGAACATGGTTTTGAGTGCAGTGTTTCATTTTGCAAGAGATTAGTGGAGTTTTGCCAAAATGATTAACTCTTTTCAGTTTTGTGTTTAGAGTTTTGAGAAATTGAGCTATAGTTTCAGGAAACATGTTTAAATGATTGGGAAAAACTGTATTGTAGAAATGGATTACTCAGTAATCATCAGTAATTGTTTGCTCACATTGTGTTTTTGCAGAACTGAGAGGCGGCCACCGGCTAGTGTCAGGCAACAGCTATTGTCAGATGACCAAGAGACAGCAGTAGTGAACATGGTCATTGCAAACAATACCATTCGCCTGCGTGAAATTCAGACGAGGATCATTCAAGATCAGGGAGTTTTTAGAGGGATTGACCATATCAACCATACAGCGCATACTTCACTGCAATAGGCTGAGGATGAAGCAAGTTTACAGAGTACCTTTTGAAAGAAATGCAATCAGGGTGAAGAACCAACGGTTTCAATGTGTGCAGGTAAGCCCAATATGGTACACTATTTTTAGGTACATGTACAGTACTATATTTGTAGAGTATATTATGATGGTCTACCTGTCCAGTACAACAGTACTGTATGGTAATGTAATGTGTGTACTGTAGTGTCTTACTGTAAATTACTGTATGCATATCTTTCATTTTGGTAAAGTGTGTGTACACTGCATACTCTAGTACATACCTTACTGTATTTAGAATATATATATAATGTTTTTTTGTAGAGAATTTTTGAGCTTGATGCTCTAGCCGAACCCCACGAATACGTCTTTGTTGATGAGGCGGGGTTTAACCTGACGAAAAGGCGGAGGAGAGGAAGAAATCTCATTGGTCAGCGCGCCATTGTTGAGGTGCCAGGACAACGAGGAGGCAACATGACCCTATGTGCCGCCATCAGCCAGCGGGGCGTCCTCCATGCTACCCTGGGGCCTTACAACATGGCACACCTCCTTGCATTCCTAAATAACATGGAAAACAACATACATCAACAGGAAGAAGGGGAGCCAGGGCGGCCAGAGCAGACCCACTATGTTGTCATTTGGGACAACATCAGTTTCCATCGTGCTGCTCTGGTTCGTGCCTGGTTCACTGACCACCCTACATTTTCTGTGTTATTTCTGCCTGCATATTCAACATTCCTCAACCCTATTGAGGAATTTTTCTCTGCATGGGGGTGGAGGGTATACGATCGCAACCCTTATGTGTGGGAAAATCTCATGCAGGCCATGGAGGAGGCCTGCAGAGATGTTGTGCTTGAATCCATCCAAGGGTGGATCAGGCATACCAGGGCATATTTTCCAGTGAGTTTACTAAAAGTCTTTAAATATAGTTCACAGTAAAATCCAATTGCGTCAGAGATCAAATTAATTGTTGCCAGTCAGCACGCGTTAAACTATAGATAGTGCAGTAAATTGAAAAGACCAAACTGTAAGCACAAACAAGAATGTAGCATACATTACATGGCAGTTTACTGAAACATCTTCAAATACAGCTGATATAGGTGGAATGAACTGTAGCCAGCCAGCACGCATTAAACTATACATGGTGCAGAAAATTGAAAAGACCAAACTGTATGCACAAATATGAATGTAGCGAACTTTACGTGACAGTTTACTCAGAATCCAATTGAGCAGTAAATTGAAAAGACCGACCTGTAAGCACGATCAAGACTTACATTATATTTCACATTGACAGTTCAAACGTCTTCAAATACGGTTGACTATTTGGCACCGACACGTGTGATGAAGATGAAGTGATTTTCATGGGGATTGGTGTTGGATTTTCGATGGTGCTAGCCTTTTACAGTTTGAATTGGGCTACTGCCGTGTGTCTCAACAATTAGTTGTCTCAATAACTAATCAAAATATCAACTATTTATAACCTTGTTTTAATGGGGGACACTATTATAAAAGCAAACTTAAACTCTTTGTCATATGTTTGATTGCATAAATACATACCTTGTATTCAAGTGTGCTAGTATAGCCAAAAACAGTATTTTAGTTAGTTTTGGATGACCTTTGGACCTTTAATGTAAAATTCAGACTTTGTAATGTCCTGCCTTCCAAAGATGCAGCATTCCATGGGCTAGTCAGAGCACTGGTGTCATAGATTGGGGATATTCATTGCGCATGGCCTCCTGTAGCTTTTGAGATTTTGTGAGAACAAAAGTGCCAAACAGGTGGATTTTATTGTAAGGTGATTTTGAAACTTCATGCAGGTTATAGCTGCAATACCTGCCGCCTAGCTAGCTGGACTCTTAAGGCTGTTTTATAACTGTGCGTAGTACATGTAAAAATGGGTCTGCCTAGGGGTTGTGCGGAATGTGCGGCATGTGCGACGGTTGCAGACCACAGCCACATTGAGGCTGCGTACCTCCTCAAGAATTTAAAAGCGCGTAGTTAGCAACCAGTGCCCGCATATGCCGTAAAGAAGATGATTGGTTGACTGCTGCCATGATGTCACTGGCATACGGAATATTATTTTATTGTAATCGTATTGTACATAATGTGTGGTATTACTCTTTCCATGGGCTATACTTGTCACTTAGGGCATGGTAAATAGTCATTCATGAGTATTTACCATGCCCTATGATGAATTTAAAAAAATTCCCTTGGAGGGATCATAAATAGTAACATTTATAAAATGTCACCCCATCCCCATGTAACAAAGGATTACATACTATAGAGTACAGAAAAACACTAAAATGAATGGTTACACATTTAGGTATGTATACCACAGTGTGTTTAAATGTTTTAGCATTATTTTTCAATGTGGTCTCAAGGTTTCATCTTAAGTTCTCATAAGGGGTAAATGTATTCTCTTCATTTTTGGAGATGTTTTTGATAAGTTTTTAGACCCCTAGATATCACAGACCCCTACACAATTCTCACTTGAAATGAAGCAAAGGTGAGTTCAATCAGTCAAAACAGCTGATTTCTGGTTAAATATATAATTATGTTATGATTTACAGCAATCCTCAATTTACACATTTTCAGTAGATTTGGAGACACTGAGGGAAAACATAGATGTTTAGTAGTTCCACATAGTAATTAGTAGTTCCTCAGATTTTGCACATCTGTGGTCAAGGAGTTTATGATCCAGAACAAGGTATAGTTTTTCCTGTTTTATAGGAAATACATATATTTATAAATATATTATATGTGGTATTTCATTTAAAACTAAAGGAGAACAACTTAATTTCCGCTGGAATAATTCAATTTGTGGCACTATTTCTACCTAAAATATGAATATAAACTAATGTAAGTCAATACTGTAAATGGTAAAAGAGTCTTGCTTCATTTAACCCACTTTCAAAGTCTCTGATGCTCACATTTAGAGTTATAATGCTTTAAATAGATCACACCCTAAAATGGGTGAGGATTGGCCAGGTTTGGCATCTGTGCAAAGGGATTAAAAGACACAAATTTTGAAAAAACAAAACAAAAACATCGATAACGATTTTAGGATTAACAACCCTTAAGCAACAAACGTTTTCTTGTTACGCGGATTTCCAAAACATAATCAATCAGCATGCAGGTTCATTTTGTTTTGCAAATCAGCGATTGTAACTTCATTGGAGCAAATCTCATTGGATTTATTTCATTCCGCTGTGATGCTTTATCTACAGTATCTGTGGTCTTTTGTTGTTGCTGTTTTAATATCATTAAAACCCTTTTTCCTCAAATATAGCCTATTAGTTTGTGTGATTTTATCTCCACTGTAGCACAGCATCCTACAGCAGCCTACAATGAGAATAAAGTTTATTCCATTGATAATGTTTGATGCTCAGAGAATAAGAATAAGAATCAGAGAACAATATCCCTCCACTCTTCCTCCATCATTCAGTTACTAAATAGCGGACCAGAGGAGAGACACATTCGCACTTAGGTATTAACACCTCAATTTTGTCGGGCGGGGGTGTGAAGAAAATGGCATAAATGGCCTATATTTATTTATTGAGTCAACCTCAGTAAACTGTACTAAATTTTAAATCTGTCTGTCAGACTTAGCCTATATAATTGAGTATAAAATACTCATTTTGAATAAAAATATGAAAAAGTTCACCCAAATCCTAAAAAATTACTTGAAAACATTGTTATTAGTTAGATAGCTGACAGGTAGCTATTAACTATCACGGACAAGTAGCAGCTAATTCGTTTTATGGCCACCTTAATTTCCCTTGTTTCTCAAACAACTGCAGTAGTTCCTTATCAGGCTTCGCTTTAGTGTTGCCATATTAACATTTTTGACTAGTCACCTCCCTTGGGTAAAAAAAGTTCAGTGCCACTTTCATTGAAAGCCAAATATCTTTGCAGCACGCCACTCCTGCAAACATTGACTAAATCTTTCAATTGTTACAAAAGTGCACTGACAGTTCAATGATGTTACTTTTTTAACTTTTGGAGTTGGAAAATATACTAATTTGACTGCTTAAGAGCATTTGTGCCTGCACTTAACGCTGCATTGAAATCAGTGGGGTCATTATAAAAAATGTAATCAGATTGAAGGCATTATTACACGTTTTGTTACAAGAAAAACTCAGTGTGAAATGTTTTAGATGTTAATAGGATAATATTACTACTGTATATTTAAAAGCCTAGCTTGAACAAGATTTTTACATTTAGATCTTCACCAAGATCTTGTCTCCAATGTGATATAAAGAATTTTAGTTTTACAAATGGATGTTTTTTTAATTATGGTGAAAAGGAGACATATGCCTTTTCGATTTTGTGTTCCCAACCTACTGCCAGTGGGCGATGCTGCGTATCCCACGAGAGTGATTACACGGACGAAAGAAGCAGCTAATTTTAAATATTGTATAAACATTTGTTATTTTCTGGAAAGTTAGCTACTTTTATGGTGTTATTTGAATATACTGTAGCATTTATGGTTATACATGAAAAATAAACTGTCAAAATTGGTTTGACCTCCCTATTAGTGTCTTGCACTAGTTACACTTACTTTGCAGACCGTTATGATATGAGAGTTACCGGATCCATAAAAATACTGTATCTGAATGGTGGCTACGATGACCACTATCCTAAGGTATGCTAGCCGATACCAGCCCAATATTAGTGGGGGCATTTCCCCCCTCAGATACAAATGATACATATCTCCAAATTACAGAGCTGAGTGTTCCTCTAAAGATGGGGAGTTACCCTGAAATACAACGCAGCATGATGTCACTACAATTTCTCAATGCAGAATGTTGGAAGCTGCCCCTATGAGGAAAAATGACACACTGCTGCCCCCTACTATTGGAACCCCACAAGTATTTCCGTCTGGCCAGCAGAACCTCTGCCGTAGAGACAACCCAACTTTATAAAGCCTTAAATAACCCCCCCCCCTAAATGGGTGAGGATATCTGTAAGGGAGTTCTGCGAAACTAAATTCATAGTGGGCTGCAGTATCTGAAAGTTTTTTTGTGGTTTTCTTTCAAGGGCTGCCAATTAAGGCCTTGAGGTGTGTGGATTCCTTAGCCAATGACTCAAATGAACCACTGGTACCAAGAAAACCCCAAAAATCAGCAGACACTGTGGTTCTCCAGGACTGTGTTTGACATGGTTACTCTAGGGTGATGGTCTTATTCAGCTATAGAAGTCGATTATACTATGCAATAGTTTGTCCAACAGAGAAGATAACATTTTGAAGCTCAATATCTCGGAACGCAAATGGAAACTTATAATTCGGAGTTCACGAATTCTAAGCGCAAATTTGAAAACCTTTATTTTGAAATTTACACTTCTGGTGGTCACCGGAAGTATTTTCTTTATTGTCGCTTCCCACTGAAACTGTGGAATTTCTCCATTGTTTTCGCAAACACAGCACAGAAAACTGTGGAAAACAGTCATTGATTAATATATTTACGAGCGGAAACAGAAAACAAGCGATGTGGAATTAATAAAGGTCAAGGGAAAGGTCCGTGTCGTGAAAATCGCAATATATCTAGGAGGAAACCTATTGTGTAAGTAGCAGGCAACCAATTTAGTTCGCTAGAAGCACAGTGTATACTGTAACCAGATAGCTTTAGCGTTAGCCAGAATTGTTAGATCAGAACCTGACCGTCATTAAGCCGGATAAGTCGAAGTTTGGAAATATGAATTGTTATAGATGTGACTTGTTGTTTAGGCTCGTATTGATTCGGAGTTCACGACTCACTCGATCCTGTTGTAAGAAATTAAATGTACGATAACTGTAGATAGTTAGCCAGTTAGCTATTACAGTTGTTTCCTAATTAGCTATCTGGCTAGCGTGTTTTCAAGCAAAACACTGGAAGGGTGTGTTGGCCGTACAGCTAAGAAATTAGCTTCGAGTATACTACGTCTGTCGCAACGACTTAAACTCGTAATTTAGCTAACTGACAAGAGCATGTGATGTTTGCTTGCTAGTTATATACCAACTGTTTTGGATGCGTAAGTTACAAATCTGAACAAACATTAAGTCCCTTACAGTCCATCGACCGTTTTAAAACTGCAGTTCGAACACCAGCTGTGTTTTTTTGAACTAGTTGTAGTATTTAGCATTGGGTAGTCAGAATAGTCAACTACGTAACATTGTCGTACAATTCCGTTTTACATTGAGTAAGCTCTGACTTGTTTACAACCTGGACGGATGTGACTGCAAAGCGAATCTATCGCTGTTACCGACGCAGCACTTTCGACACAAGCAATGCCGGAGGCGTCTTTCATGTCGACATCTATGATGTTAATCCACCTAAGAACGAAATATCCAAGGTCAATGGATCACAGCAATCAAGCACTCAACTTTGTTGCTAGACCTCATCATTGTGACCGCTGTCCAGCTGAAACCACTGCAGATTTAATTGCTGAAATGGTAACTAATAACATGCTCCCCATAAGCATGGTAGAGGGCTAAGGGTTTCAGGACCAACTGACATTTCTTGAGCTGTAATATATTCCTGTGCGGTGTACTCAAGCCCGGCGCCACGAGGGGGCAGTTATATTTTCTGCCCCCCCCCCCCCCAAGTTTAGGTTTTATGTACCCTATCCACGATATTTCGAACCCCCACGATTACTCGCGCGAATATGGGCGAAACTTCCGGTTTCCAACAACCAGCTGTTAAAACCAGCTGTCAAAACGGAAAACAAAATGTTTGATCGTATCTCCGTTGATGGCGAAGTTATGAACAGCCTCAAGGGGTCAGAGTCGTATCAGTACTACACAGCAACAAAATTTGACCCGTTTATGTTAAGGCACTGGGTGACTTAATTTACTTAAAAGCTGACGTAGAGCCCAGCCAAAGACTGAAGATCGGCAACCGCTGCGTTTCTCAGAGCCTCCGTATCGCTACGTGCGTCGTAAGGTATACCTTAAGGTCTTCCTTTAGTTGCCGAGCTGTTTCCCAGCGCCTCCTTAGCTAAGTTATACCTTCTGAAAGGTCTGAGGCACTCGTAGCTGTCCCTTAGCAATACGCTCCGCTCATCCTGTCACAGTTTGAGCCTTATTAGGCAAACGTTTTGCTTTTCAAATCGACAGTTGTACTACAGTGCGCATCTAGTAGCCTACATCTGCATGCACAAATGACATATATAGTTATCTTAACTTTATGAAAATTAATTATCCAAACAACGTTTCTGTGCATAGCACATCATGAGAATGTTGTCGCTTCACCTGTCTATTCCCATCATGATGGTAATGAAGTATAGGGCCTATCCATAATACTAATCCAATTTGTGGGGGGAAGAAAAAGCTTATATAATTTTTACGTAGTGGAGCTTACTGAGGATATGGCTTTTCTGACTGCATACCCTGTAGAAATTAGTTTGTTTGTGTATGAGTCAATGATCACGCTAACTTGGAACAAACCCCCGGTTTATTAAGAATATAAAACCGTGTGAGCAAAGCCAACACTGAGTGAGTATACTTGCATGACCGAACTAGACGGAACTGAAGCACGTTGATTGGCCTAGCCACAAACACACATACAGGTTCATAATGAACAAACTGGACAAATGATCTATATCCCTTTCCTTTAGCTCACACCTCCTATATAAAACAAAATAGCAGTGGGTAAATATCAACATTACAGAACATTTATTTCTTACCATGTTGTTTTACGCTTATCAGTAAACAACCCAATAATTATATTATTGGTTAAACTTAAGACTATCCAACAGCAAATCAAGGTGGATGAACATATCACTTTAACAGGTAGGCCTATTCATAAGGTATAACGGTATAGAATTAATCATGATCAATTTCCACAGACGCGCTTTTGCCTTTCATCTACGATAATTTTTGCACTGCAGAGAAAAGTCAGCGGGAATCAGTGGATATGCTGCTACAGTTGCCTATATATTGTGTGACAAAAACAAATTAAAATTTAGACCTTTGTTTCAATGAGAACAAAATAATTCACCCATATGTATGATATCCTTTTTCCTGGGCTTCCAAGAAGTCCCTGACTATGGCTTATACGGCTCGATTGATGCTCTTTATTTTATCATTTGTAGCCTACTGTTTATGTATTTATTGAAACTATCACAAGGTGTCGTCTTGACTCTTAAATAGATTAGCAGATGATCTTTAGTAGGCATAGCTTCCTCTTCTGCAATATTAGATTGATGTAAAATGATTATGACAACACTTGTTATATTAAAACGTTATTCATAAGCCTTTGCAAGTGAGACAATCGATTTGCGTGGCATCGATTGATACATTTTTCAGCACCACAGTGAATGCCAGCCCCAATTTACGATGTACCTTTGAAACTGTCCTTTAAGGCAACTGCTAAGGTATAGTCTGGGAAACACTCGCAAAATAGCGAGCTCCAGTATACTTTAGAAACTTTCGTAGAATGTTAAGATACATCGAAACTTGGAAACGCAGCCCAATACTAAAATACAAAATAGTAGTAAGTCACCAGTGCTCAGTGGATGTTTAAGTTACTTTTAGTGTTATTAACTAAAACGAGACCCAGTTTAGTCCCAAAGCTGTCAAACTCAGACTAGTGGGTCTATATTTAACGTTAACATGTAGCCTATAGTTTTTAATTACATTTTTTGGTAAGGGGTGGCTTTATGGTATTAAACACTGCGCGCTATGATGGCATTATGAAATAGAAGTGGGTGATTGACAAGCGTTTTTATGCATGGTAGGTTTGATCTAAATAGGCTACATTTACAGAGTATAGCTGAAATCCTCTATGGAAAGCAACCTCACAGCGCTCTCATCTACGACCAGTAGGCAGTGTTGTGCTTCCCTTCGGGGGCTTATTCCGCTCTTACAGCTCATTTCCAGCCCAAACCACTGCAAAGAGAGCGAACTTTATAGGCTACATTTTTGTTAGTGGCATTTCCTTCTGACGTCTACAACGGCGATTGCGACCACAACATTTATTTTGCTTTTTTGTATAGCCATTTCCGTGGATAAAATCGCATTTATTATTATTTTCTATTATAACCTACTGTTTTACTATATAAAAAGATTTGCCCCCTCGCCATTTTTTAACTTCCCCCTCAGTCACTTCATCCTGGCGCCAGGCCTGGGTGTACTGTCTCACAAAAAAGTCACAGCTCGACTTGAATGTACAGTCGCCTCACACAAAAACTGTCACAAAGACGCTTGTGCTAGCTAGCATTATGTTTGTGCCATTTTAATGGCATACATATCCTACAGCTTGATATCATGTCCTATTACCTAGCTAGTTAATGTTAGATGACTAGATAATTTAAAGTATTGTTGCTGCTCAATAACAGGAAGACTTAGTAAAATAAGTCCTTGTCGTCATTAGTCTCAGGGTAGCAGTTATTTAAAAATGGTGCCATACTGCAAGTTTATTAGGAACGGTGTAAGTTGCACATGCGAAGATGTAATGTCATAGTTTTGGTCTTTGAAACGATCTGTAGGGAGATGGGAGGCTCTGAGAGTGTGTTCGAAACCTTTTGGTAGCAAACTACATAGGCTACTGCATTAGTACGTACTATGTTTACATATGTTTTGCATATTAAAACAGTATGACTAGCTAGTACATGTTTTGAAATTGAGTCTACTTAATTGTGCCACGGACCTGCGGCCATCAGTAGCCTGTCTAAGAAATGCTTAAATGCATCTGGGAACCGACCTCACTTAAATTCCCAAAATATTTGTGACATTGTTCATTAATGTATTTTTTATCCATGGCCACAATAAATGTAAATATTGATATGAACCACTGGATAAGTTTTGCTCTCAATTTATGTCTAAATATTCTGCATTTGGTCATTACTGTCCGTGTTTATCCGTCTTTATTAACGAGTCACTCTGTAGTGTTACTGTGATGGGAGTAGTTTGTCTTTTTGGTTTGGGGCTGCAAGGGTCAAAGCATGGGGAAATGTGATTCTCTATAGAATGAACAAATCTAACATGGCAGTGTCATGACATTGGCCAGTGTAAAACAAATTTCCACAAAGACCAAGAAAATAATTACAATGCTTGTCACAATGCTTGTCTCAGTGCATAAGATCTGCATAACACCAAGAGCTACCACAAACATTTCATTGCTTTCTCCCATACACCTAAAAGAGAGTGTTCCCCCGAACACAGCCACTGCCGTAACAAGAGGAGCCTCTTTCAAAGTTTCCATTTAATAGTTAACTGAATGAAGTACTACGTATGTTACGTGGGTATGGGGCGTAGGGCAATATTACATTACATTACATTACAGGCATTTAGCAGACGCTCTTATCCAGAGCGACTTACACAGCTTTTACATTGTATTCATTTATACAGCTGGATTAGGTGCACTTGTGTGAAGGAGGAGTGGATCAAAACCAGGAATTATCCAGCATCCCAGCCACAGATCTTGTAGTGAGTGTCCCGAGAGAGACCAGAGAGTGGTTAGGTAGCCTCAGGAGTGGATCACTGCAATATGAACATAATTTTCTATGATCCCAGATGTACGAAAACATTCAGGAAAGGAGACAGAGGGTGTTGAGATTAGCCATAATTAAGAAGAATTTTCAGCCTGCAAAAGATCTGGTGTGCTCAGAGCACTCTGTCACAAGCTGGGCTTGACATTAACATTTTTGGCCACTTGTCCTTCAGATATTAGGCCAGGTATTACTTGTTCAATAACTGAACTTACCTGGGTGAAAATGGAAGTTGTCCTATTTTTTAAAAAACACTTTATAGATCCAGTTTTACAATTATTGTGACTTAAATTAATACAGGGCATACAAAATACCAAACAACATAGCAGCCAATGAATGTGTGCATGTGTGAGTGAGAGAGAGCGAGAGAGAGCACTTCCCTGGTACTTGGCCAGTTTGAGGAGGCTGGAGAAATTTCTGTAACATTGGGTATCTTGTTGTGCTTCTTCAGCTTGGATAACGGTTTTACTTTTTCTGTAATTTGCTGCAAGTGGAGCCACTCTGAGCCATAATGCAAGCATGCTTTCAATTTTATTTTAGTATCCTGAAAATTGGTCAATGATACCCATATACATAACAAAAATTCTTTGACCATGCTCAGCCCATTGTTTGTCTTCCTTTATCTAAATGGACAATTTAATAATTTGAACAATCAATAGACATGTTAAAAGACATTAAAACACAATTTTTATTATTGCATTAATTGAATTTCAGCATTATAATCAGGGTTGGAATTTAAGGTTGCGTACTCGCCTGAGGCCAGTGGTTTAGACAAGTATAAAAAGAGAGCACTAACCTATTGGGTGAGTGGCAATTCATTGATCTGTCCTGTGTCAATGTATGCCTGTGGTGTCACCTTAAATTTCAGTGTCATGGTGACATGGTTCTGCCCGGCCCGTTTTCCCCTGGGGCTTCCCAGTCAGCCAATAAATATGAAGGGCTTGGCCTCAGTGAGCCAGTCAATATGTCATATACTGTTCTGTAGCGAGAATGTAGTGGCAAGACTGGCACAGAACTGTCATCTACTCTTCACAATTATGTCAGGAATAACATTAAGCTACGGAATTTGTATTGTTTTTTGCAAATATTCCGCCACTGCAACCAAAAATCTATTCATCTAAGAATTAAGAGGAAACAAGAATGAAAACATTTGTATAGCTGTGTGACTGCTAGGGACTGGCTATACATGGACCGTCTTACTATGCACATTGTGAAGGTATTGCTTATGCTCCTAGAATTTTGAAGATGCAAGTATAAAATAGAATTTAGGAGCTCTGGTGCAAGTGGACATTGTGAAAACTGTTACTGATAAGCAATTTTATAGCAGAAAACATGGGTTATTACAGTGAATATAACCAGTTATGTAATATTAATTAACTAAGTTTTAAGTGAAATGTTTGCATTTGCCTCAAAAGACAGGAAATGAAATAAACTAGTAAACTTGAGCAACCCATCAACCAAGTTTATTGCTGTGTGAATGCAGGTTAGAGTAGTGTTTCTGTGTATTGGCAATTTTGGACTGGCAATATAGCATACTTAGCCTACATTTCATGAAAAACACATTTTCAACATAAAAAAATGCCAAGTTACTCACAGATACAAAGCACTGTCTATAACTTATTCATTCAAACCCAGTATTTTGCACTTTTATGAAGCATGCCTCATTCCCTACATGCCCATGTGTCCTATTTGTGACCACATATCTTGTATCACTCTTTCAGCAAAATTATCCACTAACTGTGGTGGTACATAGAATGCAATTTTTTAAAACTAGTTAGGCCTAATTGATAGATCCTGCATTAGACTGTTCATTATATTATGTAGAGTGTATATTGCAATGATTTCTTAAGGATATGAATCTAATTTTCAACCCATAACTCCAGGTCACGTGGTTACTACATCATTACAGCATAATCATCATAGTACTAGACCTATGGCTCAGTTGTTAGCGCATTAGCAAAAATTACAGGGTCTTACAGGGGAATTCCACAGCAAAACAGTATTTACCTGGCAGATAGCTCAACTCAGACATTCAGAACTCCTGCAACCGAACTATGAGTGGAAACAACAAACTCTTTGTTCTAGCTTTATTAGTAGACGATGCATGAAAACTATGCTAAATATGGAGTGCTCACTGAATAGCAAAATAAACAAGTTAAATTCTTGTGTAATTTTACCAGGTCATACTACTATCAATATCCAGGGTTTCCGCCAGTGTATTGCAAGCTCGGCGGCCCGCCGGGCCTAAATTGACCTCCCGCCGGGCCTAAGCATTGGGGAATTTTTTAAAGAAATGTATTTTTTAAGTTTTTTAAATTACAGTTACAGTGGGGCGGCTTGGTTGGAAAGCTCACCAGCGACATCTGTTGGTTAAAACGTGAACGCACTATAGGAAAACAGCAGTTCTGTTCTTTACCCTCATTGTGCATAGAGTGACGTTCAACACTTGATGCTTCCAGCTATCACACGCTAACGGTACCTAGCAAGGCACCCTTTCTTTAGTAGGCTAACTAACCTTGTTACAAACTGTGTTATCACTTCATATCGTCGGTAAGTACATTCTTTTAATATTAACTTAAGCAGTGTGTAGGTAACGTTGAACTAGTAGCATGAATGTAACGTTCGATACATTGTAACATTATATGATTTATTAATCGTCATCTAAATAACGACTTCACTTGTTTATTAATAACATTAGCTTGGTGGCATTGATGTGCACGACAACGTGGTCATTTAGCTAACTTAGCTAGCACAGATACATAGATATTTTCTTGTTGTTGAAATGTGCCCAGCATTCCAAGGCTGTACATTGTTGTAAGATTCAGTAGCCAATAAGTAGGCAGTGTTGTGCATATGTGCAAAGAGAGCAAATTTTTTTTGTTGTCAGTGACATTTCCTTCTGACATCTACGACGGCAATCGCAAACACGACATTCATTTAGCCATTTTGTATAGCTATTTCCATGGATAAAATCACATTTATTATTATTATTTATTGGTAAAAACATTTACTTCATATCCAGGGAGCTAGCCAACTACTTGCACGCTACATGACATGTGTAGCCATTTAGTAATTCGATCGCATTTCAGGCTAGAAAATAACCCATTAATCCAGAGAAATTACTGAGTCGTCCTGGAATCTTTATCGCAACAGAATGTATCAAGGCTAGCAGCCCGGATCAAATTTGTTGTGACAGCTGCCGTCCAAAACAAACACCTGAGAGAGGCTGCCTGCATGCGTGCCTCCCCCAAGGCGTTACGTCATTGTTTTGCAATGCGCAGCTGTAGTAAAAACATGCTGGCTTCGATAAGCGGAATCGATAAGCTCGGAGCCATACGATTCCAATGAATAGGACAACTTGGAACTGGTTCGCGATTCCCATCCCTATTTAAATGTGCCCAGCATTCCAAGGCTTGTTGTAAGATTTAGTAGCCAATCAGGACTTGAATACAAGTTTTTTGTAGAGTGCAAAAACTTTAATATTATTTATTTTAATTTCTTTTGTTGTTGTTGAAATGTGCCCAGCATTCCAAGGCTGTAAGAATCAGTTGCCAATCAAGACTTTTTCAAGTCTTTTGTAGACTGCAAAAACTTTGATATTATTTATTTTAATTTAATTTAATTTCCTTTGTTGTTGTTGAAAACACAGCATTCCAAGTCTGTACATTGTTGTCAGATTCTTTGTAAGACTATGCTATGCTGTAAATAGTTATAGTTGTAAATAGATTTTTTTAAATGTGTGTTGAATTCAAATTACGTAGTTATATTTTCAAATCTCCAGTCAGCTTTTAGCACTGACTTAATGTAGGGCCCTGTGGAATCCGTGATTCTGTTATCACAGAAACTATAGGGCCCTACCTTAATGCTGCCATCAATCTGTCGCTGGCCCGCGCCGGGCCCCCATCAAAAAAGACACTTGGCCGCCGGTCCACGCCGGGCTGCCGGCCCCCGTCAAAAGATACTTGCCGCCGGGCCTAACAACTTTTCTGGGGGAAACCCTGAAGTCAGCTACTAAATATGGAATAAATATGCAATCCTACCATTGGTTTTATGTGTAGGGATGTCCCTTTCAAGATTATGTGGTCATTTATTCTCTTGAACAATCTTTTTGTGAAATAATAACTAATTTGCTATGCCTGTATACCTTCTGAGATAGCTGTGCATAAAACCACGCATGTTGTGGCCATTTCCTGATCATTCTGATTCTGGTGATATTTTTGTCAGATAATTTATTAAAATGTGTAAGTGTTGAGTATATCCGTATCAGCCCTCACATGAGGGAATGGTCGCCATACATTTCTTTTTTCCTGGCTTAATGCCTTCATCTCCTCTCCCCATTCTCTCCCACTACCATTATTCTACAAAAACATCTTTCAGAAAATAGTAGTCTTGAAAGACTAGTCATACCTGTAGCATGTGCTGTAGTTTGGGGCTATATCTGTACACTCGCTACAGGTTGAGAGCTGGTGGAGAGCTGATTTTAATCAGGAGGACAGCTACTCTTCTGCAAGTAAAAGTTCATTTTACGGTGGAATTCCCTTTTGACAGCGGCAGCTATAGTCCCAAAATGCCCCTAAAATGTTGGAACTTTGATTGCTAGTTTCAAATCTCAAAATTTTGTTAAAAATTGCTATTGTAAAAAAAATAAAAAATGTTATTGCTGTATAGGAGATTTTTGTCTGTGATGATGTCAGGAATCTTGACATGTCAACTTACGCACTGTTGATTGATGGCAGGAATTGGATTCTCAAGACAAATTGAAATTTTGGTACTGGTGTTGCACATTTTGTGTGGAATGTGGTAACGTAGTAAATTTAACACAATTTTCAAGAATTGTTTTTCATTGCTGGGGTGGGGGTTTATGAAGCTACATGTTTGCTAATCATGGTAAAAAGTATATTCCTCCACTATTAAATGGTAAATGGACTGCATTTATATAGCGCTTTTATCCAAAGCGCTTTACAATTGATGCCTCTCATTCGCCAGAGCAGTTAGGGGTTAGGTGTCTTGCTCAAGGACACTTCGACACACCCAGGGTGGGGTTTGAACCGGCAACCCTCCGACTGCCAGGAAATTGGTCTTACCTCCTGAGCTATGTCGCCCCATGTAGTAGTATTAGTAGTATTGAGTTACTCATCTAATTAGGATTTAAAAATTTTTTTGTCAATCCACAAGACAGATTTAGATTTTATATCATACTAGTACAGCAATGCATTTGCAAAGATTGTCGGCACATCATAAATATTGTGTAAATGCTTGCAATGAAAAGCAAGGATATAGGGATTAATTTGAAACAATACAGTGAATTACATTTCCTATGTAACATATTAAATGGATTATTTAAGTGTTATCCATCCGATATACTAGAATTTGATTTTATCGTCTGGGCTCACTCCTCTGCCATTTCTCTCCTAGAGCCTGCAGCATGCTGTCCATTTGCACATCAAGGGGATAAGAGTTGAGGTGGAGTGTGTGCCAGCAGCCCAGCCGTGTCCACCACAAACTGAGCAATGGGGAACACTGCAACCAAGTTCCGGAAGGCACTCATCAATGGAGATGAGGGTCTGGCCTGCCAGCTGTATGAGAGCAATCCCCAATTTAAGGAGTCACTGGACCCCAACACTTCATACGGGGAGCCGTACCAGCACAACACCCCCCTGCACTATGCCTCCAGACATGCTATGAGTCGACTGTTGAGGTCAGTGCTTCTCATCCTTATGTTCATAATTCCTTCTCCATTTTGACAGTGAATTATATGAAACTTGTGCACTTCTATTTGCCCATGGCTTTGTTTTTTTGGTGCATTGTATTTCTCGGATGCAGCTGTATTTTACAAATAAACAGTGAAAAACAGTTAAAAATGCATAAATTCAGGTAGTGTGAAGTATCAGAAAATGTATCAGGCTAATCATTGTTTCCATTATTTTTATGTACATTCAGGGTTTCCCCCAGAAAAATAGGGGAGAGAGAGGATAGCCATGCTATTCACATGGTATAGCCTATACCTGACTTGACAATGTCAATTTTATTAAATAGCGCACATTTATTTAATGGTTCAGCATAAGACCATAAGTATATAATACACAAACACAGCTATATGCAGAAGGACATTGGCTGAGGGAGGCAAAGTTTTGTCTGCTGTAGTCTGGTTCCCAGGCTTTGGTTTTACACCAGTCCTGTGTTTTAAGTAAACATACCAACACCTCATAAAAAAATCCCTTTCCACGGCACCCACAATATAGTAAAATTCATATTGTGGCACTGTCATTATGGAATCCATGTTAAGACTGGTATCATGTACCCGTAGACTGAGGTTTTATTGATTTTTTTTTCCTGATGTTTGCAGAGGTACTTAAGTTCAGCAGTGGCACCGCGCCTATTAATAGATGAGGGGCAGCTTGACATTTTTTGTAACATTTGTGCATTTACCCTCAGGTGTGATGCCAGTCAAGGTTTGACTATTTAACATGAATCTCGGAGTATCTTCATTATTTAACAGTCTTAATACAATTTACTTGCTAGTAATTTTATTTTATTTAAGTTGGCCATTATTTTGTAATAACACATGGTGAATTTAGCTGAATTTGACATGTCAAATTAAAGTGTGTATCATTTATGTGATTTAATTTTAAATTCATGTTTGAATATTTAAATTAATTTTATTTGGGGAAATGAATAAAGGTAATCAAGTGTAATCCTGATGAAAATGTGTAACTTGAAATGGCCTCAGTGCTTAGGCATAGGCACCTGCGAAACCAAGCAGCTGAATCGCTTGCCCTCCCCCACCCGCGCCCCCAACTTGAAATAATCAACATCCCTCTTTCTGTGTTTCTTGTGGCTTGCACTACCACAGAATATGGTTGGTCGGATGGGCTAATACATTGGGAATTGACAATAGGCTGAATCCATCACTGGTGGATTTCTTTTGCTGGTTTTTTTGCCGATTTAAAGCCCGTTATTTTTTTTTGCTGCAACCAACACCTAGTATAAACTACTCTGTCGGTCTCTGTGAGTCCGTCTACTTGTCTAAAATGCTCAGGTTGAAACGTGTGCAAACATGCATGAACATGCAGTATTGACTCTGCTGCCTGGGTGAGATTAATCTACATACTGTCTAGCTGCACGCATTTGGGCTAGATGCCAAAAACCACAACTGATAATGCTTTGCAGAATGAAGGCGAAAGTAAGAAATTTGTCTGGATTTAATATGTCAACAAAAACATGTTTTCAGCATAAAAAATGCCAAGTTACTCATGCATACATATCACCGTCATTACGTCATTAATTAAAGCTTGCAAAATCTACGCCTGCTATTGAAAGTATTGATATATAAATGAGGCCAAGTTACAGCAAACAATATTGGCTATTGTTGCTCACACGAATTAAGCAAGCTTTATTCCAAAGAAATGCTGCCCAATGTTTCCTAAATTATTTCAACTTGGCCTTGTGTTTTTTCCATCTTACAATCTGAAGAGAATGTGGTCATTCAAAGTATATATGTCACATCAAAATAACAAAAAATTGCCATATGGAACAAGTAGGGATGGGTATGAGTAATGTATTGATCGATTAGTCGTTGGAAACGCACCTACTTGATCTTTTTTTCCCGGGGAAAACCTACTACCTGCCGCCATGAGCTATGCGTGGCAAATTGTGGTCACTCACTCACTCACGGGCGCCCTGAGAGGGACGTTTGGTAGAACGCATGCACAGGTGCATCTCCCAAAATCACTACTTCGAACGGAACGATTTTTAAACACAGCTTTATTGCCTAACGTTACTTTAGCTAACCCTAACATGTTAGCGTTTCGCCTACTTTAGTTAACCTAGTTAACGCATACCACCGATACAGATGTATGGACACACGGAGGACAACAAATAACGTTACAGAGGTGAGGACATACCATAGCTAGCTAGCTAGCTATATAGTTAGCCAAGTTATACTCATGACACTTTGTACAGGTGCGCCGTGGGTCTGGACGGTTTCGTGCTTGTTATTCTCTCATAAAGGTTATGTACTGTATGTCCAACTGTATGTAAAAAAAATTAAAAAATAAAAATAAAATAGGACATTTCTTCATCTAAAATACGCATAATAAAGCAAATATATTTTGAAACACGCGTTTTCATTGCAATTATGCCTTCTGTTGTTTAGCCACTGTTTCAGGAGCTTTGAATGCCCTGCACTGACAGAAATTGCCCAAGGTGAATTTTCTGCTCTTATCTATATCATGTATGGGCATGCTTAATGTAGCAAAGTTCTCAACAGCAGCAGATTGGCCACATTTCGCGTCAATCTAGTGTACCTGTCTGTCAGGAAGAAGCCGTATAGAAGAGGGATGAAAATGGGAAGAATTAGCATTTTAAGTTATGTATTTTTTTAAATGAGACGAAATCTAACAGTATGGCTCTGCAATCAACTGTACGATTGCGATCGATGTATTGGGCACCTGTGCTGTACATACTTAAAACAGGGAATACAAATATTTAGGCCTATTAAATAAATATAGAATCTTACAAATCTATCCAGACATATGTTTGCCCCATTAATGTTCTGTATGTTTGTGGGTCAGATAACATTTAGCCAAATAACTGCAATAGTGTAGTTTTACAATGTGAAATAATAAAAAATCGTATTTGTGAACACAATTTTCAAAACTGATTTAAAATTAACCTCATTACACCTTGACAAATGGTGGAAGCTTCTTGGTGTATCCACTGTAAGTTTGATTGTGTAGGCAGGATGATTCATTGAGCATTCAGGGTAAATGTAAATAATACATTTTATTGATAGGTTACTGTATGTGGACAAAATAACATGCTGATCAGAAGAAGTGACATATCCACCGACAAGTTAACGCTTCTTTTAGTGCATCTGTTTGGGAATATAAATGAAGCATCACCCAGGTGGGTGCTACACATAGGTGATGGGTGAGGTGAGTTCCCACTCATCACTGTAAATCACTTTGAGTGTTCGAAAAAGTGCTATATAAATTAGAGCCCGACCGATATATCGACCATTATTTGACTTTTTTGACGACATCGGGATTGGCAGTTATGCAGCCGATGTGTCCCGATTTTTAAATAAGTATAATAAACCAAAAAAACATTGATTATTTATCTGTACTTGTCTGTTCGAACGTTGTAATTGCTATTTACTAGAATTATCCAGTAGAGGGAGCTCTAATACAAGTGTGAACTGCAGCAGCTGACGCGCTACATCTGTAATAAGACGTTTGTCACTCGTGCCTCATCCAATATTCTCCACTGCAAGACTTGTCTGCACAGATTCGATTGCCACAATAAAGGTATGTATATTTAGTGAAAGTTTTTAATTAAATGCGTTTATGCGACCACTATGTTTATCAATCCTCATTATCAAGCGAGCGAGCTAGCTAACATATTTGGTCCACTTTAGCAAGCTAGCTGGCTAGCAAGACTTTATGAAGTGACAGTGAGCACATAAGCAGCATAAGATCTACATTTCCAGAGGACATCGCTGTATTCTCACATAAATAACCAGCCAAAATAAAATGGTGATTGAATGCATCACACATTTGTTTTTTTATCTGAGATGATATTAGTTACTATATGATGCTGTGTCAATAGCCAACGCGTTATTGCAAATGAGTGTGTCATCTAGTCACACGTCATCGTAGCAAGCTAAGCAGACAGTAAAAACGCTGATAAAACACTTCTAACGTGGATCATTTTAAGCCATGTTATCTAGCTTTGTCGTGATAACATGAGAGAAGGATTGCTGTTGGAGAAGTGAATCAACCAACAGTTAGCGCGGGTAACCTGCACGAAAGCGCATTGTAGTTTTTTCATCCAGTCAATTTAATTTCATCTAACGTTACACTTGATTCACTCATTAGCTCCGCTAGATAATGTCTTACTCTTTGAGATCATGTATTAGAAATAAAATAAGAAAATATAATTAATTTAACTTACTGAGAATATATAATAAGAAATAATGAGGCTGTGTCAATAGCTAATGCGTTATAGCGAGCGCATTGTAGTTATTTTCACCACCAAATTCTTATGGACAGGGAAGCTCGCTGGATAAAGTCTTACTCTTTGAGATCATGTAGTAGGAATAAAATAAGAAAATATAATTCATTTACTGAGAATAGATACTAAGAAATAATAATAACAAATTAATAACAACAACAATAATAATAATATTTATAAAAATACATGTTTGAAACTGGAAAACTGATTTTTTTAAATTAATTTTTTATAGATGGCTGGAAAAGAAAGGAGTACAAGCAAGGTGTGGAGTTATTTTGATTTCACACACTTAAAGATGGTGTTAATATATATATATATATATATATATTTAATTTAATATCATCTTTTACATTTTTTTATCTAAAAAGTTCTTTGTGTGTTTATTTTTATTTTTATTTGTTTGCTTATAAGTTAAATGTTCTTAAATATAGAAACTTTAATAAAATATAAGTTTTTCAAATTGATTTGAAAATGTTGCACTTTTTGACAAAATATCGGTCAAAACATCGGTAATCAGTGGGCTAGGACTCTCCAAAATCGGGATCGGCATCGGACCCAAAAATCTGGCATCGGTCGGGCTCTAATATAAATGCAGTGATTCATTCATAATTTGATTTGCTTATGACAGGCATAATATTTTACCAATCTACAGGAATTCCGCTGTCCAAGCAGCAGAAGCTAGCTGCATTAAATGGTGTCCAAAACTCAAGACCTGATGGCCCAAGACGTGGTGTAAAGGAGATGTTTGATTATTTTTAAAAATTGTGAAAAATAAGATACATATAATGCAAATGTGTCATACTACCAATAACCACCACCAGAGTCTCAGATTGACAGAAATTGATTAAATTTTGAAGCTTTGTTGGCAGTCACATCTAGAGTCCAACTGAAACGCTTATTGGTGCTCTGAAATGCCCCCCAGAAAATGAATAAAAACATATAAATTCATTAAGAATCTGATCACTGGTCTTTTGTAGAGAAGTACTGTATTAATTACTTAAACTAAAGACAAACAAGGCAGCTGGTCCTGATAGCATATACCCAAGAGTACTCAAAGAGTTAGCTGAGATCATTTTTAAACCACTGGCTCAGTGGTATTGTCACAGTCTATGACTCGTTGAGTCACTGGGTCAAATCCTGCCTGAAGCACATTTTTCATTTCTTGTACATGCTTATTTGCTCACTAATAATTGTCTATTACTTCTCAACTATTGCTTTTGCACCACAGCTACCCCGTCTTTCACCGAACCATGCTTACTGGACTGTCTTCTTCTTTAAAACCACAGACACCTTTTACCAAGAAAATTCACACCTTGGACAGCTACTTGACAGTGGCGCACTGATAATGTCATTGACTGGGAAGCACAAGGTTGGACGATAGAATCCCGCCTCGTCCTCAGGCAGATCTTTTCATATCTTAAACTAACATTTTCTTACACTTATATTTGCTAACTAATAATTGTCTGTTGCTTTTGAACTTAGCAGAATATCAGAATCTTCAATACATATGTTTACCAAAAGTCACTCACGGGCAGCTAACTGCATTTATTGACGGCACATTTATAGATTTTTCAAAAAAAGTTACACCGGTTGACCACTGTGGCGTTTATACTCACTATATTTCTACACTTGGCTACTGCACATAACATTCTTATCTACAAACGCCAAGTTTCTACATTCATGTTACCTCGCCCTGTTCTCTATCTATCCACATACAAACAATTAGTATGTATGTTGTATCTGCAACACCCCATTAAAACATTCCATTTAAAAACATGACTCTTTCATTATTGTAACTACTAGTAGTGAACGTGAGAAAAGTACTTTTGTACAACAGTTTTCACAATTTCACATAATTTCACACGTTACTTAAACAACTTTGTAAACGAGTGATTACTAATACCGTCTGTTTTATATACCGTAGATTGATGAGAATAAAAATGAATTTAATCAATTTAAGAATAAGGCTGTAACGGGGCCGTCTGGGTAGTGTAGAGGTATCTCATAAAAAACACGTTTTCAACGTACAAAAATGCCAAGTTACTAAAAAGTATTGATATCAAAATGACGCCAAGTTACGATACTACAAACAATATAGGCTATCTTGCCTCACCGAAATGACATAAGATGTATCTCAAAGCAATGCTACCCAATATTTCCTCAGTTCTTTCAAGTCACTTGGCCCTGTGTATAAGCATGCACTACATGGACAGGCCAAACATATGTGTGGATGGCTCTCTCACAGTCAAGATTGATTGAATAGGTGTGTATATGTCCAATTTGTATTGGTATGTAGGCCTATGTATTTCGCTGCCCAGGCTTTCTGTTGCGTGAATGATAGTATGTTTCTTGGTACAAGTGTGTTCGTGAATGTGAATGTAAGATGCTGCCAGGGAAATGTCCCCATGCGGATTAAGAAGTTCTCTATGTATGTATGTACAATATGTGTTTTACATGCAGTATTTATTGTACGTAGCAAATATACAATAACTTGCACATGTACTCAAATTCAGTTCAGAAGCAAGTATAAACATGTTTTCTGGAGAAATGTGCTTCCTGTCGTTGCTCAGCAGCAGTTTTGTACATTAATGAATTTATACATTAATTTCAATGTACAATGTTCAATGTGTTCCATGAGGCAATTCGAAATATTTGTCTCTTTGATCTGACAGAAAGTTTGCATGAGATTGTGAAATGGTAAGATTAGAAAACACAGGGCCAAGTGACTTGAAAGAACTGAGGAAATATTGGGTAGCATTGCTTTGAGATACATCTTATGTCATTTCGGTGAGGCAAGATAGCCTATATTGTTTGTAGTATCGTAACTTGGCGTCATTTTGATATCAATACTTTTTAGTAACTTGGCATTTTTGTACGTTGAAAACGTGTTTTTTATGAGATATCAGTTCTTTTTGCAAAGCGTTTTATTATGAGAGTGAGAAATGCGACCCTGTAAAAAACGGGTGTGGATTATGGCTATCGTTGTGTGAATTTGTACAGTCTGATGAGCGTGTACCGTTCAGCAGTTTCGGTTTGCTGTGAAACAGTGTCTGTGAGAAAGGATGCAGTGGCATAAGCGTAAACGAATCAGAAACGCAGATGAAATATGGCCAGTTTATGTACTCACGGATTTGACGTCCATCCACCGAGCCTTGACTGACAAAAGAATCAGCAAATCAGTAGAATTATAACTCCCTAGGTCGCAACTTGTGTAGCCTTCTGTCCTGCTCCGTTGTCTGCTATTTCGTGGAGATGCACTTTTAGTGTTTGTAAGGTTTATCCTTCTGTGCAGCTCCGTTGTCTGTTATTTTGTGGAGATGCACTTTTAGTGTTTGTAAGGTTTATAAGGCATTTTGATAGGCTTATCTGCAGGTAGGAATCCTCTTCGCTGTTTTGCTAAACTAGAACCGGAAAACATGATAGTGCAGAATAGGAGCAGACGCATATGTCCCAGCAGGCTTTGCATATGAGGAAATGAAAACTGTGAGAGAAATTGGGATGAAATTATGAAATTCCGTAGGGGAAACAATATGTTTTTAGCAGAGTGGGCATCTAGGTGAAGGTTGACATGATCATGGAGTATAGTGCAAAGTAAATGGAATGACCATGAGCGTGCATATATTCCTTATCGAATGGTATATATAACACTCGCTGTGTAGCATAAATCGTCAAAGTGGAGGTTTAAGTAACACGTGAAAGCCATTGCATTGCTGTGTTTTTTTCATGTTCAGTGCTAGTAGTTATAACTATGAGTGAATCATGATTTTAAATGTAAATGTTTTAATGGGGAGTTGCAGAACGTGCACGTAATTGTTTGTATGTGGCTAGATAGAGAACAGGGCAAGGTAACATGAATGTAGGAACGTGGCGTTTGCTGATAAGAAGGTTTTGTACGGTAGCCAAGTGAAGAAATGTAGTTAGTAGAAATGGCACAGCGGTGAACTGGTGTAACTTTGTAATAAAAGGAATACATTTGCAGTCATTTCAATGTACTTTAAAACGTGTTTTTCTAAGCCTAAATTTCCCACTATAAAAGGTCACCCGAACCGTCTGGGCGTGGTAAGGAGAACTGTCAGTTATGTTAACTGTCAGTGAGCTATGATTGACAGACCGTGGCCCGTTACCATAGCTACCCCCATGATACGTGCTGTTTTTGGGAGACTTTTCACAAGCTAGCTAGCTTAGTAGTATATGAAGTACCGATAGATAGCTAAGGTAAAGATGTTGACTTATATCCAATTATAATTTTTGCTATCTAGCTAGCCAAGTTAAGATGAAAGCACTACTATGACGTCCTCATAAAAGCGAACTGGCTAGCTAACGTTATCGATAACATTGCGTTATGAAAGCAAACTACCTAGCTAGCTAACGTTAGCTAGTTAGTTAAATTAATATAACCAGAAATAATCTAATAGTCCTTAAAGGTTACTGTAATTTAAGTGAACCTAACGTTAGTGAAATATGTGCATTGTCTTGCCTGTAAGCCAGCCGCGCAAACTATGGGTCTGGAGTTATCCATGGGTTTACGGGGCGTGGAAAAGGGGAGTGGTGTGGGAGGACTGTGTTCGTGACGGACCAAGTTGACAACTTTGTCAACCGTTTGAAAATAGGACGGTAAATTTGAAACGCATATTTCTCCAAAAATGCAGAACGGACATAGCCTATTTAATACTGTACTCATTGTGTTTTTTCAATGGCAAGTAGCACATAAAAACGAGGAAGTGTGGGAATCACCATGGTACTCCTTTAAAGAAAGGCGCTCTTACCTGGGTTCGAACCTTAGACCTTGTGTTCTTAAGACTGTAACCTTACCCACTACGCCACAGGCGGACTAGCTGTTTGTACTGTCAATGTTTCAGAGTAAGAATGTATGGATAGTTTGCGTGTGTATGCGAGTTTTCCATTGGGTCGTGTAGGTGAAGATTTGGCGGGTGTCGGTAAAATGTCCAATGGGGAGACGTTATTAGTGGGATAGGCGGCAGGAAAAATAAGAATGAGAAGAAGAAGAAGAAGAAGGAGAAAACGCAAAATCCCCTTAGTTTGGGGCTTTATTGTGTGGACATGTGAAGTTGTTTATGAAATCTGTCTGTTGAAATGGGGTCAGAATGTACAGAATTTAATGTTTTTAAGGGCTGAGTGTCTGTGGCTGTTGTGGTTATTTCTGTGGGGAACCCTGAAAAGTGCCAAACTCTCGGTGCTGTATAGGTATGGGGGCATGCCCCCGCCAAGGCGTAACTTGGCGGGATGGCATACCTGCCATCCCAATAAGTAGCCTACTCGCCTACCACCGGAGAGACCCGGGTTTAATCCCCGGCAGCAGTACTTCTGGCTTGGTCAGATGTTCCCACGAACACAATTGGCAGTGTTCGCGGGTGGGAAGCCGGTGAGGGTATGATCGTTGCATTAGCGACTCCTACTGGTTGGTCGGCGCACCTGTTCAGCAGGGAGGGGATCTGGGGGAGACAGCGTGAACCTCCGCACGCATTACGCTCTCCCAGTGAAACTCCTTGCTGTCAGGTCAAAAGAATCGTCTGGCGACTCCACATATTGGAGGAGGCATGTGGTAGTCTACACCCTCCCTAGACCAACTTAGGACAGCGCATCGACTAGGATCATGCCTACTTTCCGAAGGCACTTAACATAACATATAACATAACATAACATAATGACGAGAACAGGCCATTCAGCCCAACAATGCTCACCATTTTCCTAACCTATTGCTCTGATTGCCTAAATACTAGATAGACTAGATAGGTAGGCAATGACTGGGAAACTTTGAGGGGTGTGATTTGGAGGAACTGAATCCCAGCGGTGTTATTCTGTGCCATTCATGGTCATTCTCCAAAACGGACACCATAGGCACTTTTCTACCGTAGGGCTGAACTGTTACCAGGGCCACTCCCTGCCGTTCCGCGCTGCTCAGGACTTGTGAGAACGGTTACCATGTCTGTTTCCATCTGTCGGGCTGCTAAAACCAGGACTAGAAAGTATCTAAGAAAAACTAGTGACAACAGCAAGTGACGCGGCGGATAAGCAACGGCGTCCCGTTGTGTATATAATAAATATGTGCCAGTTGTTATCATCGCTCCCCATTCTGTTTTGTTTTTGTTACGTTATGTTTCGTTGGCTGACGATATGAACGAGGATTCTGTGTATTTTGGTCTGTTCTTGGTTTTTCTTCTTAGCGTATCCTCCACTGACCATCACTGTTGAATCACAAAAACTATTACACTACTAACTAACGCTTACATTACAGTGTGAAATATCCACATTATATAATACCACTAACCTATTTAAAGACACTCAATTTAAAAAATAACGTGTATAACTGAAATATTTTGAGCAGTAATACTTATATAGCAATGATGAAATTTTATCTGTGTTCAGTAGATGGAGACAGAGACAGTAAATCATTGATACAGTTCAGTCCGCTTCTGTTTTGCTCCAGAAAATGATGTCAGCTAGGTCTATCAGCAAATATATGGCTTAGCTATGCCCAGAATAATAATAGTATTTTCCAAGAAATTTAGTGAAATCGTTAACAATGTTTCGTTAGGTGCAGCGTCTTTTACTGCTACCACAGAGTGAAGTGAGTGAATGCGATGATAAGAAAACTTGCGGTTACGCTGACCTAAAAAACGCTATTCCAAAAGCAAAATTAGACATGTTATACATCGTTAGAAAGCTTATACTCTCACCTACTGAATACATGAATTGTCAATCAAGCTAGATTGTACTAAAAAGGTACAATACCCTAAACGACATGTGTGGTATTACGCACAGCTATTTTGGAAGGTCCCCAGGCATCACAAATGCAGGTATATTTCACAAACGGATTGTCCAAGACAATATATGACCACTCAGTCTCAAAAGGGACATTTCTACGCGTAAAACCAATAGTATGGTTTTTAATTATTATTTTATTATTTTATTTATTCAATATTTAGTCGCAGATATTGACTGTAGAATGACATGGTATCATTTTTTAAAACTTTGTCTTGTTTATTTTGTTATTCAGTGAGCAGCTTTTTCACTGCTGTATTGGTATATCTTGGCTATTGTCATGTTTATCTTGCTGTTATGACGGAATACGATTTTTGAGTGGCATTTTTATTTATATTAGCTTTTCTACCGACCTAGCTTACGGAAGAAGACATGAAGAGACCGTATGCGGAGTCACAAAACTGACGTAATGTGAAACCAGTCAGTGAATACCTACGTCATTAAGCCCACCCACCCGAACGGTTCTGCTGCACTGAGCACGGTTGTCTAACCGTGCCAAAAAAAAATCATGCTGGGCATGGTTTGTAAGCGTTCTGCGCCAAACCGTTTCCAGGTGGAAACACCATTGGAACCGTTCCTCTCCGTGCTCAGAACCGTTCGGCCCTACGGTGGAAAAGGGGCTCATGTTCGAACCCAAGGATGTTCATAAGTGTACATGGTACTCGAACACCTTGGGCCAAAGGTCTATGATCTACTTTGTAGTTTTTTCATAATGTGTTTTGTGGAACTGGAGACGGCATAAGAGCACCTGCCCCGGGGTGTCATGTGGGAGGTGCTGAGGGAGTATGGGGTGCGGGTTTTGCTGTTGCATGCCATTCAGTTTCCTGTGTACTCACAGCAAGAGCACATTGACTACTCTCTGCGTGAAAAATTCTTCCTAATGTCTGTATGGAATTTACCTTTTGCTAATTTCCATTTATGTTCCCTCATTCTACTAATAGATCTCAACCTGAAGAATCTCTTATTAATCCCCTTTATGAATCAAAATGCCTCAATGAAATAACCCTTAAGTCACGTTTTACTAAGCTTGAAGAGATTAAGCAGTTAAAGTTTTTCCTCATAGCTTTTATCTTTCATACCAGTCATCAATTTTGTTGCTCCTCTGACCCTTTTCCAGAGCCTCTTTATCTTTCTTGTAGTACGGTCCCCAGAACTGCACCCAGTACTCCAAGTGTATAAGATAAGTATAACTTCCTTGGATTTCTACTCAATACTTTTGGCTATATATCCCAGCATCCTATTGGCCTTTTTTTACTGCTACAGCACAGTGCTTAGCACCTGATTAACCGTTACTCCCAAATCTTTCCATATTGAACACATTCCAGTTTTGTTCCTCCCATAAAGTAATCCTGTCTAATATCTTAATTTCCCACATGCAGGACTTTACATTTGGCTGTATTAAATTTAATTTCCCAAGTTTCTGCCCACTTCTAGATTTTACTTAAATCTTCTTGGATTATTTTAGTAGATTCCAAACTATGAGCTGGACCTCCCAGTTTTGTATCATCTGCAAATTTGGCTAATAATATATACTTAATATATAATAATACTTGTCTATAATATCTATGTCCCTGTCAAGGCCGTTTATATATATACGAGGAAGATGTCATGGATTTTACCTTCATCGGAGGCAAATAATTTAGTCGGGTCACAGAGTAATTCAGCAATACAACTTTTATTTGGCCAAATAGGAGAAACCGTTCAAGCACTCATTTCAGAGTACGAGAAGAGTCTCAAACCTCTGTTTACACCTCTTTCCTTTATATCTCTTTCCAACGCCCTTAGACAGGCCTTGGTATGACAGTCACCCTGTCACACACTCATTTCTGTTTTTCTGAGAAATTGTTGCTTCCCTCAGAAACCTTGACCAAACGCCTAGTTCACTGGTGCTTTTGCAGTGAGGGTTTTGCAAGTCAAACTGACAGGCCTGTAGTTTCCTGGATTAGTATGGTCCCCTTTTTATGTTCCCGGCCTCCGTAGGAGGCAGGAGGGGCATTAGGTCGAGGCCCCGTTCGTCTTCCGTCAACAATTTGGTTTCCGCTCATTTAACAGAAAATGCCTTTGTCGAGCGGGCTGATTTTTTGGTGGTGAATTGGACTTGTCCACACAAAGGCTGGTTATCTGACCCACGCTCATCAATATGGCGCCTTTGAATTGTGTTTGACTTTTATCGGGGGCTGACACATAAGGCTGTTTAGACGTGACGCCACTCATCCAATATGGCTGCCTTTATGTGGTTGACCATGTACAGTCAGGGGCATATGCCATACTTTTCTATTTCGATTTCAAGTTCAGGTTGACGTTACAAGATGTAAGTAGTCCATTGCCTCGTGATGTATCAGTAAACAATGCACTATTTTTACAGCATATGTTTACTTTGTCATTTCGATGTGAAAATAAGACATTAGACACTGTTGACGATTCACCTCATATCAACTTGCGAGCCCCGTTTCCAATCTCAGTTTGAAGTTGGGCGTCACCTCCCTCATGGTTGAGAACAACAGAGACCATTTAAAGATGATATTACTCCTCCAAGGTTTTGCCGATGTATAATAGGGGGGCTGGCATTAGGCCTGTCAAAAAATATTCAAAGTTCGAAAAATATTCGAACATCTTTTTTTTTTTTTTTTTTAAAGTTCGAACGTAAATTTGAGCATTCGAATATTAGTTTTGGATTTAATTAACATGAATTTAATTAACGTTTTGTAATTAACATATACAGGCTTTTCATACAGCGAATCATGTTCATGCACGCAAAGTTTATTTCCTGTGCTAACGTTACTTCGTCTGTCAACAAAAAACGTTCTGCACTGGACCCAGAGCAAGTGGTTCGTCTGGTTTTCCTTGCGAATAACCTCCGGTGATACTTTCAGCTCCATGGACACCTAACGTTACTGGTCAGCTAGCCTCGCGAGCCAGTCTCTTTTTTCACTTCGTTCAACAGATCTGGTCAGCTAACAATTTAGGCTAAATAATGTTCCCATGGCAGGCTATGTTTCCTTTCTGTTCTGAAGATTTTGATAAAATTGGATGATGAAAGAAGTTGAACAAACTAACCAGAGTATGTAATTTATGTTGTTTTAGGCTACAAGTATTAGCCGTTTGAATAGTTTTTGTGTTAAGAAATAAACAGGGATTTCCTATAAACAATCATTCCCCTATTATTGTGATTAATAAAATTACATCCACGAGAAAGTGCTTTATTCATTTGCGTAGTTGGCTATAGAAACTGCCACTACTCACTACTTTGACGTGATTTTCTACGTACGCGCCACACAATTGATCTAAAATACGTTTTGTAAATGAGGCCCCAGATGTAGTAACCTAGTTTGAAAGTTCACCGATGTCCTCCATTCTACTGCCTGCTTGTGGAAAATAACGCGCAGGCCAGTTTAGAGGGAGCATCACGTGCAATATTGCGCCCGACAATAAGCAGCTTATTTTTGTGAATTATATGCAAATGATATTGGAATATATTCGAACTCTAACTAATTACAAAAGCTAATATTCAAACTCAATTTCATGGCACTTTGGACAGCCTTAGCTGGCATTAGAGGGCTTGTGATTAAAATGCATGCGTCATGGGTTGAGTGTGGTGTGAAATTTTTTTCAGCAATTTGTAGTGCAAAAATTTAGTTTGGAACCCAAAATAAAGAGAGAGGAGGAGGGTGTGTTATACAGTGTGGGGGGGGGGGGGGGGTACCAACATTATGTGGTTTACAACATACTGCGGTCGGGGGCATATGCCACGCTCTGTGGTGGCCTTGTTTATATATTGGTATGATATTACCTTGCTTCCATTCTTCATACCTGATGCACTATAATAAGGTTTATGATATTATATACTTAAATTTCCAAAAATCATTTGATAAGGTGCCATATAAGAATCTTATTGGCAAAATGAAGGCAGTAGGAATTACAGGATGCATTTCAGAATGTGTTCGGAACTGGCTACAGGGTAGAACACAAAGATTAGTAGGAGGGATTTTATTTGAGCAGGGTACTGAGGGAAGTGTCCCTGAAGGATTGGTGCTGGGGTTAGGGTTAGGGTTAGGGTTAGGGTTAGTCTTCCACCTTGACAGGGATTGCAAGGACATGAGTTCAGTTTACAGATGATACAACACTGGGAGGTCCAGCTAATAGTTTGGAATCTACTAAAGTAATCCAGGTAGTTTTAAAGAAAATCCAGGAGTGGGCAGAAACTGGGCAAATTAAATTCAATATAGCTAAATGTGAAGTTCTATATGTGAGAGATAAAAACATAAAGCAAGATTTCTTTATGGAAGGAACAAAACTGGAATGTGCTCAATTTGTAAAATGCTTGGGAGTAACGGCGGATCAAAGCCTTTCAAGTTCTAGTCACTGTACTGTAGCAGTAAGAAAGGGGTGCTGAGATATATACATGTATAGCCAAACGTATTGAGTATAAAGGCGAGGAAGTTACACTTATACAATACATTTGTTAGACCACACTTGGAGTAGTGTGTGCAGTTCTGGGGTCCATACTACAAGAAAGATATCGAGCCTCTGGAAAAGGTTCAACAAACGGCAACCAAATTGGTTACTGGTATGAAAGATAGAAGTTATGAGGAAAGGCTTAAGATGCTTTATCTCTTCACACTTAGAAAAAGGAGACTTAAGTGTGATCTAATTGAGGCTTTTAAATTCATTAAAGGAATTAACAATGTGAACTACAAGAGGTGACTTACATTACTTTTTGTAAACTGAAAGGGAAACAGTGGTCCTTAGTTGCCATGATGAACTTATCCACATGCTGTTGGTGAAAGTCAGCAATGCTTGCTCATTCAGTCTGCAAGATTTCAGCTCATCAAAATGATTGACCAGTGACCTGAAACTTTTATTGAATGGTTAAAGAAATCTATTTGTGAATGAATTTATTTATATACAGGTTTGGTCCTCTGTACTTGTCACCATGTAGCCTATGTTGAAGGGATGCTAAGGCAAAAGTTCCTACCTGATTCACTAATATGTTGTCTATGTACGTCGCTCTGGATAAGAGCGTCTGCTAAATGCCTGTAATGTAATGTAATGTAATGTTGTAGTATATGTTGTATTATTTGGTACTTAGGAAAATGATCCTCAGGTGTGTGGATCTCAGAAACCAGCATGTTACTAAATGATGGGATCTGCAGAATTGAGAATTTGATTGGTGATGATCAACCAGAACCCCTACCGTTTTTTGTTTGGCAGATCCTTCCTATTTTGCAAAGATGGAAACCCCAACAAGCGCAACATTCACAATGAGACCGCCCTACACCTACTTTGCATGGGACCACAGATCCTGCTGTCAGAAGGTGTGCTCCTCCCACGCATTACCCGCCCCTTTGAAGATGAGCAGAAGCGTGCTGACTGCCTCCAGATGATCCTCAAATGGACTGGTGCCAAACTGGACCAAGGGGAGTATGAGAGAGCCAATATCGATGCCACTGACAACAAGAAAAACACCTGTTTGCACTATGCAGCCGCCTCAGGGATGAAGATCTGTGTGGAGGTAGGGATTCCCTGCGTTAAGGAAGTTACGGCCCTAAAAATTTCACTTTCTTCATATAGCACCACTATCTGGCCAGTCTGGGTAAATTTTCTTACATGAGCAGAATGGGAACCTGCCTGCTTAATTTAGTTGCTCTATGATGTATACTTTTTGCTGTGTAAACACTTTTAGAGCAGAAAAATAAAAAATAAATAAGTAAATAAATAACATGAATAAAGTGTATAAAAGTTTATCAAGAGTGATAATTTTATAATTATTGTATAGTTTTGATCCTGAAAAATTAAGTGTAACAGGATGATATTTTTGTGTTGGAGCACAGAGCACAACCAATGCATGCACGTGATCGCAGATAACAGTGGAATTCAGTGTCCCTTTTTCCCCGTCATATTTCCCCAGTGCTGTGCATGTACTACTTCAAGCAAAATGTGTTGCAATTTAATTTGCTGTGTCTTACTGATTTTCATGGTTTCGTGGTTATATTACGATTACATCAGTATTCCGAATAAAGAATTTTAATGATTAACCAGTTGTGGTACAGTAGAGAATGCACATTTCTGAATAATGATGCAAGGATGACAACTATGAATAAGAATAAAATCCATATAACTATCATTCTGAAGACTTAATTTTGAAACTGTAATTCTCTTTAAACTTTGCTGAAAGTTAAGTATTGTTGCTATTGATTTTTCGTTAATAATATGCACAGGAAACAGAGACACTGAATTCGTTAGAACATCTGTCAAGAAATCTATGTGGGGACGTTGGATGAAGTGAAGAAAGTACATCAATCTCTATGAACTTGTTGGTTCAAAGTGTCATCCATTCTCAATTAAATCCCCTTCTGGTGGTGCCTAGTGCCTTTTCCACTCTGGCCAAACTAAAATGTAGTTAAAATTGGCTTTAAGCATTAAGTTATCAACACATCATGTCACACAGTAATTTACTGAAATGATCGCTGTCAGCTGCTCCACCCTTGTTTGTGTGCTAAGTCATCAAAGGCAGGCTGCCTATGCAGACCAAATGCTACTGGTAACAAAAGTTACACTCAATTTCAAACGGACTATTGAAATTAGTGTTGTCAAAAGCTTAGTCTTCGTTAATGTGTTTTATCCTATCTGTCCAAACTTTATATTTTCTATAGCTTTGCGAACATGAAATAAAAGAACCAGAAACACAATTAAATGCACTTCGTACATTCAGTCATTGATGAATGAACATACTAGCCTGCAGTAGTGTGATAGCCTACCAATGTGATACAATTTTTCCCCAGGTTTGCACAAGTTTGTTAACAAAAATAAAATGGGTCTATTAGCCAGCCTGACTACTTCAGACTAGCAGTGACAGCTAACACTTCAATGGTTTTTTCACAACATGTCTGCAAGACCTGCCAAGAATAACCGTGAACAATGTTCACAGGACAATTACATTACAGGCATTTGGCGGATGCTCTTATCCAGAGCAACACTCAATTCAATGACCATCAGTAGTAACAAGCACGAAACCGTCCAGACCCACGGCGCAACTTGGTGAATTGTATTTTTTGGCTGTTGGTTCTCTCAGAATTCTGACTGATAGCCAAGTCAATATTTTCACTGGAGACTTGATACATCCCGTCTTATAACTTCAAAGTCCCATGTAATTTGTGAATGGTTTAAATGGATTTTGAAAATAGACACTTCATGCTACAATCATAATAATGGCAATGGCTATGCTGTGAAGTTTAGGTAGCAAACAACAAGGCTGAATCCTTTAGACATAATTTACATAGAAACTATACGCTCAGATCGCCTAGTTTCACTCACTGTGGCCAAGTGGAATCGATAACGTTTCAGAAAATATATAAGTTCAAAAGATATTATTCAATCTTCTACTGGGACATTTGCCATTTATTGAGGGTGTGACAGAAAATTTCGGTGCCGCTGACTATAATGGAATGTTTTTCACATTTACCGTTCGATTGAGCAAGTACCATTCACAGTACATTTTTATGGGTTTGTGCTGTCAGATTGTGCTAGGTACTTTACATTAACCTTGTACGGCAATCAGTAAAGGCTAACAGCACACACAGTACCACTTACTTCTTGTCATTTCTTGTCATGTACCACCATTGTAATGAATGAAAAAAAGACTGCAAACTACCTTTTCTATGAGAAATGTGTTGTTGAGCTCACGCGCATACGCTGCTGGTGACATTCTAAAGCTCCATTTTGCCCTCTGTGCTATATAGCTAGCTAGCTATGGCACGTCCTCACCTCTGTAACGTTATTTGTTGTCCTTCGTGTGCCATACATCTGTATCAGTAGTTGTAACTGTGTGTCCTTAGCGCCTACTCATGTGTGCAGGATAGCATCCGTATGCACAAACTAGGTTAACTAAAGTTAATCGATCCGTGAGTGAGTGAGTGACCACAATTTGCCATGCATAGCCTACGGCGCCAGTTCCTGCGTGCCGTGGGAAAAAGGAGAAAGTAACCCCGTTGGCATGGCTAATACATGCTACCCAGCCCCTATGTAATCCACTGGATTCATGTTCCTCATGTATCAATTAATTTCTGTTGCATATTTGGAAAATATCTGTAAAAGAATATTTTATTTTACATTTTCTCATATTTAGAGCAGGATAGTGTCTTGCCCATGACCATTTGTCCAGTTCCCATCATTTGAGGATGAATGAACATCCCAAGTTTCATCAAGCCATTTTGAAATGACTAACTTCTTTGCAATAAATGAAGCCCACATGCAAGTTAAGTGTGGGGGGGGGTGGGGGGTTGGGGGTGCTACTGGATTCTGTAAGGGATGGCAAGTTGATATTTCGTTTCGTTTTTTTTTTTCAATGTTGTATTTATTATTTGAAATATGTATTCTATCTGTCTCTGAGGCGCTCTGAAGTGCATTCTCTGCTAAGCTGAGCAATGGATTGGAATATGTGTCTGACGTAGTGTTGCACATTATACCGAAACTCCAGCACTTTTTCGGTACTTAAAAAAAAAAAAAAAAGAAAGAAATGGTTCGGTAATAGAATTTTCCGACCTTCCGTAGTTTTGCGTTAAATGTAAAAGCCAGGGAAACGTGTCTCCCGCATTACCGATTGAGAGGATGAAAAGTGTAATTTGTCAGTATCTTCGCTAGATGGCAGTAGCAATTAAGGTTGGCAAGTGAGGTGACGTGCGCTTGTGCATTCTCCGTCGTTGATACAGCGCAAGCTTAGACTCAGTTCACTTCAGTAGCAATAGCTGTTCTAATTTGTAAATATTTTATTATAGGAAGATGCTGTATTGTTATTGAAATATGCTGTTTTTAGATCTATTTTAAAGCGAAAGACCTGTTTAAAGATAATTTACTTTACAATTGTTTAATTTTTGAAATATATTTAATATATTTTTCTATTGTTTAGTGTTGTAGCACTATAGGCCTATGCTTATTGATATGTTGAACAGGCTTCAACTTAAAGGTTGTTAATAAACCAGTTTTTAATAAACCGTGAATTCGAAAATGAGGTCAACCCTTGTGGACATTACGTTTCTGATCTATTAAGGTAATTTCAGTATCGTTAGGTACCGAGTATTGAATCAGTATCGTTTCAGTAGCAATTATCCTGATACTAAACCTGTTATCGGTATCAAAGTCAAAATTTTGGTATCGTGACAACACTAGTGTGACACCTTTTTTAGTTGCGGCATGGAAGCGCTGCAGCTGTACATACGCACCAGGCCATCTAAGTGTTACGACATGCCATCTAAGTGTTACAACATAGTAAAGGTCTTTACGGCCTTTTTGGATCATATTTTTGGAGTGCCGAATGTGCCTCATAGGCAGCAGCTGCCTGGAATGAACATTAATTTCAGGTTCCTAAATCAAATGGAGTAGACTTATCTATTTTCAGTTATTGTTAATTCAAAAGACTACTATAGTGCCACTATATGACACAATATTGGCCGCAAATTGGGAGAGGCAAAAGTAGTCAATTTTTTTTTGGCTGTCCATGTATGGCTTTATGGTAATAGACACACCAATTTTCATAAATGTGTTTAACTGTTTGGGATTTATCTACTATTTCATAAAAAGTCTCATCCACATGGAAATTAATTGGCTTACTGCAGGTATGTACAGATGGTATTGAATGAAGTGAAAAGTGGGTGGAACAACTTGATTTATACAGAATTTTTTGGGGAGTTTTTCAGTGCGCAACAATTCTGTTCTTCACAGGGGTGAGTTGGAGCTTGTAACAGCCATATCAATCAATCAATCAATCAATCAAATTTTATTTATTTCACAGCAATTGTCGTAATACGCTTCACAGACAACCCTGGCCTAAACCCCCACAGGAGCAAGCCTAAACAACAGTGGCAAGGAAAAACTCTTTGTTGCAGATGGGAAGGAACCAGACTCAAGGGGGAAACCCATCCTCTGCTGGTTGGCTCAGGGTGTAGATTGGTGACCAACATAGTCAGTCAATCAATGTTTACATTGTTCAAATTGCGGCTCAGATGATGGGCGGTGCTGAGTGGCGGTGGTGGGGAGCAGCAGGTGGCGATGGAAGTGGGCAGGGTGGAGGCGGCGACGAAAGAGGGGCTGAATTGCAGTGGTGGGGGAGTCCAGACACTCCACCCTGAAATTTGGGGCAAAAGCCTTGCTGACAGTGTGGGGAAGAAAGTAGAAATGGCCATTAGGGAATGTGCAATAGAGCAGACAGTGACAAAGTGACAGTGGTATGAATTGAAACGAATATGTGGTGACTTTAAAATATTTTGTATGCTATTTTAACTTTAACTTCAAATTATTAATTTAAGCATGAAAGTCTGCTGTAAAATTATACTAGTTGAATCAATTTTGTCAGTGTTGCATGCAAATGTCCACTTGGTAATATATCCTTTGAACTGTAATTCTATATACTGGCCGATAAGTTTGCCCAATCTATTGTTTAAGTTAGGGTTGCCACATGAAAAATCTTTCACAGAATTTCAAGTTATGGAATGTACAGATTATATTTGATGTAACACTGTATAAAAACACTGGGATAACAGTACTGTTCAACCTTAGGCTCAAACCTTAAATGTGAAAATTACATTACATTACAGGCGTTTGGCAGACGCTCTTATCCAGAGCGACGTACAACAAAGTGTATAACCAAAACCAGGAAAAGGTGTGTTGAAAGCCCTAAAGGGAAGTACAGTTCCAAGTGCAGGGAACGACCTCGTAGTTTAGCTTGGACCCTGTAGGTTAATCTGATTAACACAACAAAAACAGCAACAAAGCAGTCTATGCAAATAAAACAAGCAATAGTTGAGTAGGCACAAGTGCAATAACTAAGTTAACTAAGATAAACAGCTTACCTAGCTACAACCCTAAGATTACATGGTCAATTAGAGACTACAGGGAGGTAGGGAGGGATGGGGAGAGGTGCTGCCTGAAGAGGTGAGTCTAAAGTCGTCGTTTGAAGGTGGTCAGGGTCTCAGCTGTTCTGACTTCCACGGGAAGGTCATTCCACCATCATGGAGGCAAAACAGACAGGAGACATGACCGGGAAGCGCAAGTGCGAAGAGGGGGAGGTGCCAGGCGTCCTGAGGTAGTGGAACGGAGGGGTCTGGCTGGCATGTAGGGTTTGAAGATCTTGTGGAGGTATGCTTGGGCTGATCCCTTGACTGCCTGGTATGCTAGGACCAATGTTTCGAATTTGATGCGAGCCATAACGGGCAGCCAGTGGAGGGTAGTGAGCAGGGGGGTGACGTGGGAGTATCTGGGAAGATTGAAGACCAGACGAGCTGCAGCAAAAATTCAAGTCTTTGTTTTTCAACCAGCTCTACATTGCTATCTGTCAATCACTCCTTGCTTTATTGTGTGATTGTGTGCTTGAATAGTGTCAATTTGCATGTTATACTCAGTTCCCATTTCTGCTCCCTGCCTGCAGTTCCTGGTGAAGAGCAATGCAGACCTGTTTGCAGAGAATGAAAACAAGGAGACACCATGCGACTGCGCTGAAAAACAGCACCACAAGGAGTTGGCACTCAGCCTTGAGGCTCAGATGGTCTTTTCTATGAACCCAGAGGTTGAGAACATCGAGGCTGAGTATGCTGCCCTTCACCACAAAGAGGTATACTTGACTGATTGCTTCATGGATGCTTCCCTGGTTCCCCAAGCCATGATCTGAGGGAAAGTTAGTGAGTGTAACCAGAAAATTCACTTTATCCCTTTTGGTAAACCCTCTGATAGAAAATGAATGGTGTTTTTCTTTTCTTTGTTTGGGGGGGGGGGTTCAATTGTTTTATTGCATGAAGAATCAGATAAGTACAGTCACCAAACCCCCACCCCTCAAACCTTGGCTCACCATACAGCTATGTAATAGGAAAATAATAATCATAGTAGAAAAATCCTGATAGTTCTTCTGTAATAGTATAACAGATAAATAAAGTTACTAATCTGAATTTGTCAGAGATTGACCATACTATTATATTTGATCCTGCATTTTTCCATGGCTAATGTACAGTTGAGGTCAAAAGTTTACATACACGTAGGCTAAATACATTCAAAATCAATTTTTCACAACTCCACACATTTCATGTTACCATACATTTCCTGTGTTAAGTCAATTAGGGTATCTACTTTATGTCCCTAAGAGATAATTTCAAAATAATAGCTAAAAGACAGATTTATTTCAGCTTTTATGTACTATATCAGATTTTCAGTGGGTCAAAAGTTTACACACACTTTGTTAGTATTTGGTGGCATTGCCTTTTAATTTCTTAACTTGAATCAAACGCTTGGGGTAGCCTTCCACAAGCTTCTCACAATACTTTTTTTTGGAATTTTTGCCCATTCTTCCTGACAGAACTCCTGGTGTAACTCAGTCAGGTTTGTGGGCCTCCATGCTCAGACACGCTTTTTCAGTTCAGTCCACAAATTTTCTATGGAATTCAGGTCAGGGCTTTGTGATGGCCTCTCCAATACTTTCACTTTGTTGTCTTTAAGCCATTTTGTTACAACTTTGGAGGTATACTTAGGATCATTGTCCTGCTGGATGACCCAGTTGTGACCGGGTTTGAACTTTCTTGCTGATGTCTTGAGTTGTTGCTTCAGTATTTCTAGATAATTCTCCTTCCTCATAATGCCATCTATTTTCTGAAGTGCACCAGTCCCTTTTCCAAAACACCACAACATAACATAACATAACCTTAGACGAGAACAGGCCATTCAACCCAATACTGCTCATCTATTCCTACCACTAAACTGTACTTAATGCTTAGTTTACCTAAAAGCTAGATAGTATCTAACACTGTATCAAGCCGGGTCTTGAATACCCCCAGTGTTTCTGCCTCCACTATATGTCCAGGCAAGCTATTCCACACATTGACCGCTCTCTGTGTGAAAAAATATTTCCTAATGTCTGTGCCCTTTGCCAGTTTCCATTTATGCCCCCTCATTCTGCTAACCAAACTCAACTTTAATAATTTCCTGTAGTTCACTTTATTAATCCCTTTAATAAATTTAACAGCCTCAATCAAATCTCCCCTAAGTCTCCTTTTACTAAGCTTGAAATGTCCAAGCATCTCAAGCCTTTCCTCATAACACTTATCTTTTATACCCGGATTCAATCTGGTTGCCCGTCTTTGGACCTTTTCCAGTGCCTCTATATCTTTCTTGTAGTACGGTCCCCAGAACTGCGCACAGTACTCTAAGTGTGGTCTGACAAGGGTATTGTATAGACGCTTTCATCGGACGCACACGCATTGCCAAGGTTATGCGCTTGGCCCTAAGTTAACTTCCAGTCTGTGTTTGTTTATTATTGGGTTTGTGTTTACTGACTAATACGGCACCGATTACAAACGGAGTGAAAGTTAAACTGATGAGCAGACTGACGTTGGGCTCAGGTTGTTGTGCTGTGGGGTGCAACTTGGAACAAATGCCATTTCGAAAATGTGTAAAAATACATTATTAAACTTTGTAACCCCACTAGGGAATTGTGAAACGAATTTCTTGAATCCCTGCATTTATTATAGCTGGTGCTTGCCCATTGTTACTTTGTATTTTTGAGAAATAACTGCACATCGTTACCTATTAAAATGTAAGTCCTGTAAAAATACACATAATAAACTGTATAAATAAATAAACCAACATCATACATACACATTTAGTAATACTAATACAGGCTTATTTACTATATCAACTTTAAGACTAGCAACACGCTCGTAATTATCTCATCATGACCCATTAAAGCCAATGGCGCAGACGTTGCTTCATACTTTCAAACTGCTTTCCCAACGGCTATTTTGCGTCCTGCGACTTGAGTTACAACAGTGAATATGTACGGATTCCTAGACGTGCTGATAGGGACCACCCTTTCTCATATTAACCTCAAATACGCAAGACAGGACACTTATACAGTATGCTAGCAAATTTATGTTAAGTTCCATTCATTTATATAGGGTTGTGGATACACGTCCCCTTAGCAATCAAAAGCTAGCGCTGGACCACCTCTGACTTATTTGCTGGCACAGAAAAAAAATTGTGAAAGTGTTGAAAAAATGACCACGGGAGGATAACAAGGACATTTTCTGCTACTTAGCTAGGTACAGGTTGTTACCGATAATTCACCTATTTCATATATAGTTGCAAATCAGTTTACGTTTTCCTGTCTGTCGAACGAAGGTGGTCGAATAGGTGCTCTCACTGTAGCACTGACTTCAGGTAACAAACTCATAAGCGATAACTAATAGCTAGCTGACCAGTAACAAGCCTTCAATAGTTATGAACAATTAGCTAACTAAATTGATTGTAGCTAGCTAGCTAGCTAAACGTAGCTAACATTGTATAAATTATTCACAGAAACGTTAGATCAATGCTAGTAGTTGATACGCTATAGCTACGTTTTGAACGAACGCTATGATACCTCTTTCCAATGACTTGACAGCGTTACATTGCCTGATCATTTTTTGTTGTGGTAACCTAGCAAGATGACCCAAACTATTAAGAGCCACAATGTTTTTCCATCAATGCATGCTATACAAATAAATACCTACAGTAATTGCATTGGCTACAAATTCTGCCCACTAGCCCCAGTTTGTGTCTCTAGTCATTGTTTTTAAGCAATATCATAGAAAGAGTGCACTTTTTACACAGTGTGTGCATGTAACCCAGAACAGTTATGGATTATGCAAGGAATGTATGATGCTCCGCAAGGTGCAATACTGTCAACAGTTATCTGTTTCTGTCGCTTGTTTTTCTGGTAGTGCAACGTTATCGCATTTGAGTTTGGCCAAGTAACGGTTCTTTTCTTCGACTGGTAACCCCAAATAATACTGGCTTGCCATAGTTTTAACTAGCTAGCTAACATAATTTACTTGTTATTTATTTTGCTTGTTATCAGAAATAGTCTAAAGGGACTCTGTTGTTATTGATTGTTTGCGGAAGTCTGCCGGAAGTTAAGTTAGGGCCAGAACAACGCACATGCGCAGTAACGTTTGTTTATGTTGTTATCGTTGAAAGCGTCTATAGTGTGAGTATGATCTCCTTAGATTTATACTCAATACTCCTGGCTATGTATCACAGCATCCAGTTGGCTTTTTAAAAAAAATTTTCTGCTACTGCACATTGACCAGACCCTGATAGGCTTTGATCAACTATTACTCCCAAGTCTTTTTCTACATGTGCACATTCTAATTTTGTACCACCCATAAAGTAATCCTGCCCTATGTTTTTATTCCCCACATGTAGAACTTTACATTTAATTATATTGAATTTAATTTGCCAGGTTTCTGCCCACTTCTGGATTCTGTTTAAATCTTCTTGGATTACTTTAGTAGATTCCAAACTGTTGGCTAAACCTCCCAGTTTTGTATCATCTGCAAATTTAACTAGTGTACTTTCAATGTCCGTGTCAAGGTCATTTATGTAAATGAGGAAGAGCAGTGGACCCAGCACCGATCCCTGTGGAACTCCATTTCCCACAATACCCTGCTCAGATAAGATCTCTCCTACTACTGCCCTTTGTGATCTATCCCGTAACCAGTTCTGAACCCATTCTGAAATGCCTCCTGTAATTCCTACTGTCCTCATTTGATAATGAGTTTGTCATGTGGTACCTTATCAAATGCTTTTGGGAAATCTAAGTATATAATATCATAAGCCCTGCTCCCATCCAGACACTTGGTAGCTTCCTCAAAGAATGTCAAAAGTTTGTCAGGAATGACCTTCCCTTGCAAAAACCATGTTGACCTTCCCTTAGTATGTTATTATTTTCAAGAAATAATTCTAGTTTGTCAGTTTGATATTGCTAGTTTGATACTGCCACCCCTATGCTTCACAGTTTGGATAGTGTTCTTTGGATTAAAAGCCTCACCCTTTCTCCTCCATACATAGCTATCATTATGGCCAAAACAATCCAATATTTGTTTGATCTGACCAGTGAACACTCTTCCAAAAGGCTAGGTCTTCGTCCTGGTGATCACCTTAAAACTTCATTCTGCCTTTTTTATGCCATCTTGGAGTAGGCGCTCCTTCCTTGCGCGACAGTCTTTCAGGCCATGGTGATGTAGGATTCCCTTAATGGTGGATATAGATACTTTGGTACCTGATGCCTCCAACTCCTTCACCAGTTCCTTTGTTGTAGTCTTGGATTTCAGTTGAAACTTTTGGACAAAATTTAGTTCAGCCCTGGGAGTTCATTTGTGCCTCCTTCGTGAATGATGACATGTCTGTATGGTCCCAAGATTTTTATATTTGCATACAGTTGTTTGTACAGATGCGTGTGGTACCTTCAGTTGTTTGGAAATTGCTCCTAAGGAGGGACCGGACTTGTGGAGGTCCACAATTTTTTTTCTGAGGTCTTAGCTGAGTTGCTTGATGTTTGTAAACTTTTGACCCACTGGAATTCTGATATAGTGAATTAAAGCTGAAATAAATCAGATGCCCTAATTGACTTGCCAAAAGAAATGTATGGTAACATGAAATGTGCGGAGTTGTGAAAAACTGAGTTTGAATATCTTTAGCCTAGGTGTATGTAAACTTTTGGCCTCAACTGTGTAAGTCTTAACAGTGCTAATTCTGCCAACTCCATTTTTGCAGTATCCTGAACATATAAAAGTCTATTCCTGATGTGGAACCAATGTGGTCCAAAAAACTTTTTGTGCTGTTTAATTAATATAAAACTCAACTGCCGATTCAAGAACGCCACAGTTTGTAGTCTTAAAACCCAGATATTAGTAGTCATTTTGAGCTATGGGCTCCATTGGCCGATTTCCAGTGCTTTTTTCAATTTTTTGGGATTTTTTTTTCCATTGTGTGGTCCATCGGGATTGCTATTTCTTCTGAAAATAAGGTCTGTGCTTAACATAAGCTGAAAAGAGTTTCATGTTTTGTTCTATGGAATAAATTACACCCATTATCTCAACCATGAATTTTGAAGCTGTTATGTAATTTAAAGGAGTAATTTGCCAATAAGTTGCTATATTGGGATGGCAAGTATGCCATACAGCCAAGTTATGCCTAGGTGCGGCATGCCCCATACCTATACAGCACCGAGAGTTTGGCACTTTTCAGCAACAGCCACAGACTCTCAGCCCTTAAAAACATTAATTTCGGTACATTCTGACCCTAATTCAACAGACAGAATTAATTAACAACTGCACATGTCCACACAATAAAGCCCCAAACTAAGGGGATTTTGCGTTTTCTCCTTCTGCTTTTTCCTGCCTCCTAGCCTACAAAGAATGTCTCCCCATTGGTCATTTTACATGCACCAGCCAATCCTTCACCGACACCAGACAATCAAAATGTCACATACACACGCAAAATGGACTTATCTTTTTACCCAAGAAAATTGCCAGTCTCTATTGCTAGTCAGTTCGTGGCTCAGTGGTAACATCACAGTCTATGGATCGTTGAGTCGCAGGTTAAAACCCCACCTGAAGCAAATTTCTTATACATGCTTATTTACTCACTAATAGTTGTCTTTTATTTCTCAACTATTACTTTTGCACCACATCTACCTGCCGTTCATCGAACGTATAGACTGCATTATGACGTGCCATCTACACATTCAGTTAACCTCCTACAATATCGCCAGGCCATATGGATACAACTGGAGCTCAGCTGTGCTTACTGACCAGTCATCTTTAAAACCACGGACACATTTGACCAAGAAAATTCACACTTTATAGCCGCGTTTCCACCGCAGGAACTTTACCCCAGAACTAGGAACCGTTTCGACCGCAGGAACTAGGGTCTAAATTAAGTTCCGGGGACTTTATTTTACCCCCAGAAAAGTCCCTGCTTGGGGGGTAGTACTTTCCAAAAGTACCGGAACTTTTGGGGTGTGGCGCAAGCGCTGAAAATTTCTGATTGGCCGACTACTCGCAGTGTTTTATCTCAACCGCCATTTTTAAAAATCTGCAGCCGCAAACAGATTTATTTTCATAATAACTTGAAATCAAACTTGTATGTTATGTGGCGCAGTAGCCTACTTTTGGTTATAGCCTGCCAACGTCTTGGAATTATAACACGTGTGCTCTTCTGTTCTTTTCTTGCTTTAGTATTCGTTTTATAAAATGTTAAGCATTCGTGCTTTTTTTTGAAAAGTAAAGTAAAAGTGCACATTAACTTGTTGGTGCAATCCCCTAGTAGCCATGATGCCAGCATCCTAACATTGGTAAACTCATACTTTCCGTGCTTCTGCAACCAAACTATGAGTTGAAAACACAAATTCTTTGTTCTAGCTTTCACCCCCTCCCTGCAGTCTCATCTGCAACTACACCCCCCACCCACAACACAGTGGGCAATAGGGTATATCTGAGCATTCATAAGAACATTCTTTCACCAATAAAAATTTGTATTCCGTCATAGCAACAACATAAAGCCAACAATAGCTGAAGGTATGGCAGTGCAGCTATGGAAAATGCTGTTGAGGATATTTCACACTGTAACGTAAGTGTTCGGTGGTAGTTCAGTTGGCAGCTTTGTCGGGTTTGTGTTTCAAGAACTGGATGTGACGTGAGCTGAACCATCGCTAAAACGTGGTAGACAGTTGAATAATGTTTTAGCCCCTTCACACACATGCCAAGTCTGTCCAATCCTTGCACATTTAGGGGGTACCCTATTTAAAGCTTTATAATACCAGATGTGAGCATCACAGAGACTTGAAAAATGGTTTAAATGAAGCAATACATTTGTACCATTTACATTACTTCAATTAGTTTGTATTCATACTTTAGGAAGAAATAAAGTGCCACAAATGCAATTGTCTAGGCAAAAAAGCAAAAATGAATTTTTTTTTTTTTTTGCCAATACATTTTTTAGTTTACAATGAAATACTGAGAGATCCCATTGTTTCTTTGTTTCTGGATCAGAAACTCCTTGACCACAAGTGCGTAAAATCTAAGGGTGGATATGTAGAACTGCTAAAGATCTATGAAGCAAAAAGTAGGCAGCATACCCAGTGTCTTCAAATCTATCCAAAATGTCTAAAATATGCATTGCTGTAAATCACAACATAATCATAATCATGCATTTCACTACAAATCAACTGTTTTGACTCAAGAAACTCACTTTTGCATCATTTACAAGCGTTCTGTTAGCACAGTGGTCTAAAATATCTCTGAGTCCAGAAACATCAAAAATCTCTCCAAAAATGAATAAAATGCTTTTTTATCTATTATAAATCATATAAATGTGCCCCTTATGAAGGTTTAAGATGAAACATTGATAATCAGATTTAATAACTTTCGGTTATGCAGGTTTATACGCAGGTTTATAAAAGGCTATTCCAAAAGTAAAATCAGATCAGATGTTATACGTCATTAGAAAGCTTATACTGTCACCTGTAGGTTAGATTACTTGTCAATGAAGCCAGATTGTAATAAAAACACCGTAAACTTCATGTGTGGTATTACGCACAGCTATTTTGGAAGATACCCAGGCATTAAAATGAGTGTGTATTTCACAAATGGATTGTCCAAAACAATATATGATCACTCAGTCTCAAAAGGAACATTTCTACGCATAAAACCAATGGTAAGGTTGTATATTTATTCCATATTTAGTCCCCGATATTAACAGTTGAATGATGTGGTATAACGTTAGAAAAATTTGTCTTGTTTATTTTGTTATTCAGTGAGCAGCATTTTCACTGCTTTATTGTTGGGTTTATGTTGTTGCTATGACGGTATACAATTTTTTAGTGGTGAAAGAATATTTTTATGAATGCCCAGATAGACACTATTTTTCAGTGTGTCATGAGCGGGGTGTGTAGTTGCAGATGAGACTGCAGGGAGGTGGTGCTTGTTAAATGAATGATCGGCATGACACTGGTGACACTGTGAAACTTCATATTTAGCATAGTTGTCGTGTACTAATGAAATTAGAACAAAGAGTTTCTGTTTTCAACCCAATAGTTTGGTTGCCGGAGCAATAAATGTCTGAGTTCAGCAGTCTAAGCATGCAGGCATGCCGACCATTTGGGGGATTGCGTGAAGTGGTTAATGTCATCCCAACCCCATACAAGAAAACAGTACATATTAGGCTGAAGCCCCGGATGTTACTAGCAGTCTTGATCTATCACAACTCATTAAAGGCCCCACATGGATAACTAGGTCCTCTGAAACACAAATTGATCTGATTTTTAGTAATAAGCCTGACCGTATATTGAAGTCGTTTAACATGACTACAGGATTGTCTGCTCACAATCTAACACTCATAGCCAGAAAACTTAGGGCATTTCATCAACTTAGAATACCCAAGTTTGAGCTTGGCAACCTAAAAAATGTATTAAATGGTATAAATTGGGAAGAACATCTCTCTCACAACTGTGCAGAGGAAGATGTAAATGTTTTTATGAATGTGATTCAGAATACTGTAAACAGTTTTATGAGGAAGGTGAAAAACAAATATGGACAACGGAACTCTCTTCCTTGGATAAGTGGGGATTTATGGTGTCTTATGAAACAAAGGGACCATGCATTGAAACAATTTTTTAAGTCTAGATTAGAATATGATAGGCGTATATATTTACCAGTTTAAGAAACAAAGTAACAAATGAACTTCGAAGAGCCAAAGCAAATTTTTACACCAACATAGTAAAAAAAGCAAAAAGGAATGTGAAATTGATTTGGCAGAATCTTAAAAAATTAACAGGAAGGAGTAATTCTACTACTAGTAAGTCTACACAGAATATCAAACTTTACATGAATGGAAATTACACTCAAGATCATAGTATGATATCAGAAGCTTTTAACAATTATTTTGTGGATTCAAATATTCAAATAACAATTCAAATAGCATTCTTGAGACCCTTAGCTCAGAGATGCAGTATTCTGTACCAGAAACAATTGATAGCATCATACCCATGCTTACTGTTATTTAAAAAATTTTTTCTTTTTTCTGATTTAATATTTTATTTTCTCTGTTTGTAATCAAACAATTCACACGTGGTCAAAGCGCATACTCAGAGCTTTTATTAAAGGGTATTCTTATACATTTTGGTTTTGCCATGAATATTTTTCCATTGAGTTCAACAGGAAAATTAATCAGGAGAAACAATGCTTGTAGTATCTAGTTCATATCTGGCAGCAGCACGGTGGTTTGAGGCTCATTTGATACCTTGGTCCCTTGATGACTTAAAGCCATTTAGCCAACAAATGTGTTCTATACTGTATCAGCATAATTTACAGCTGAATCTAGTCCCACCCCCCAATTCCCATAGAGATCCATTCAAATGCCAAGAGTTTTTGTATGTTTTGTATATATATGTGTATGTGTATATATATGTGTATATGCATGTATGTATGTCCAGTTAAGCCCAAGATTATTCATACCCATGCCAAATTTTGAGTTATAGTGAATTTGTATTTGATGAATAGGTTTCTTCTGACTGGAAATGACATAAAAAGGTGACAAAAGACGGTAAGCAGGGCTCTACAGTGTGAGTATTTCACTCGCATTTGCCCCTGAAAATAGATATGTGCGAACCGGAAAAATAATTTATGAGCACAGTGTGCAAGTAAAGATTACAACCTATGGTAATCTTTCTTTCCCCCCCGCTGCTAATCGTTCAAAAACTACAAATCCCACATTCCACAAGCCGCCAGCTGTTGTACCCGTTGTGACGTGCTTGAAGTTTCATTGCGGCGTCCGTTGCTATGCCGACACTGCCAGCCTTGCTGTATTCTGCAGCGATAAAGTTTATAAGACAACTCGGCAATTTCTCTGGTTTAACGGGTTATTTTCCAGCCTGAAACGGTGCGATGGTATTAGTAAACAGCTAACGTGTCATTTAACTTGCGAGTAGTTGGCTATCTCCCCGAATATGAATTAAATGTTTTTAACAGAAAATAACGATAAATGCGATTTTATTCACGGAAATGGCCATACAAAAATGCGAAATAAACGTTGTGCTCGTGAAAATGGAATGTCACGGACAAAAAAGTTTGCTCTCTTTGCGGTGGTTTGGGCTGGGAACTAACCGTAAGAGCGGAATAGGACACTGCCGCTGTACCCTTGAGCAAGGTACTTAACCTGAAGTATTAAGTATTCAGTATATATCCAGCTGCATAAATGGACACAATGTAAAAAAAATTAAAAATGCTATGTAAAAGTTATGCAAGTCGCTCTGGATAAGAGCGTCTGCTAAATGCCTGTAACGTAATAATGGAATAAGCCCCCGAAGTGAAGCACAACGCTGCCTACTGATCGTAGATGAGATCGCTGTGAGGTTGCTTTCCTTAGAGGATTTCAGCTACGTGTTCCCGTATTCCTGAAATTGCTGTAGCCGGGCCCCGGGCTCTTTTTTGAGCCACCCTTTGGACGGGCCCGTGCCTAGTGTCTAGATACTAGGGTCTTCCACTTCCATGGTCCTCCGATGGTTTTCACATCATAATTGCACACAAGGAGAAGGAGCGCACACACACACGCACTCGCAATATAAATATGTATGTAATAAATTGTTTGTTAATAAACTCTGTGTTACTTGAACATTTTCCACTGTTACAGTACATTACATCACAGGCATTTGGCAGACGCTCTTATCCAGAGCGACGTACAACAAAGTGTATAACCATAACCAGGAACAAGTATGACGAAAACTCCAGAGAGAAGTACCGGTCCAAGTGCAGGGAGCAACCGCATAGTTTAACTTGGACCCTGAAGGTTAAACTGATTAACACTAACACAAACGAGAACAGCAACAACGCAGTCTATGCAAAAATACAAGCAATAGTTAAGATGAGTTAAGTCACCTACCTAGTTACAACCCTAAACTTACAGTCGATTTAGAGATTAAATTGAGAATACGATTTACAGCATAATTTGGGTCTTTTGTTTATATTCAATATTAGTAATTGCAGCGAGAAACTGCAGCTGTAGGTCGTTATGTTATGGTAGTAACGGGACTATATATGTATTAGGCTACCGTCATTGTTTCATTATACCAGCGTGTTTTCGCGCGTTTGCACAGAAACTCAGAACCTATCAATAAAATGGTTTAGCTATTTCTCAGCATAATGACAGAATCAAAGACTAAACGAACTCACCCGATACTGTCTTCAAATAATGTCTGGCACTGTCTTCCACTCCTTCCCCGACGGTCAGACCCTCCCCTCACTGATAAAAACTAGACCCTACGGTGTCGGATTACTTGCGTCGCCATGGATGTCGCTTGCCATAAAGAAGTTTACTAGATGTCGTAACCGTTTAGATTTGGAGCCACAGCTCTTCCGCACCCCACCTAATAAAAAAGTCCAAATGGCAGGCAAACAATATGGCGGACATATCTAGTCCCAATAGCAAAGTTGTAGAGCACATTCACATGCATCGGTCGATGAAGTTTTGTGTTGATCTGACTTACGGTGTGGGAGTGATGACCTTTTAAACATGACCCTTTGTTATAGCGCCACCCTCTGGCCGACATAGGTGATTTGTAGTGCCTGAGTAGTGGGGGGCCATAGGAACCGACCTACCAAATTTGGTTGGACTACAACTTATGGTTGCTGAGCCTCAGACATTTTAGCGGAGATAACTTCCTTGCCCCAACTAAAAAGTCAAAATGGCGGGCAAACAATATGGCGGACATAGGTGGTCCCAATGACAAAGTTGTACAGCACGTTCAGTTGCATAGGTCCATGATGTTTTGTGTTGATCTAACTTATGGTGTGGGAGTTATGGCCTTTTACGCATTACCCTTTGTTATAGCGCCACCATCTGGCCGACATAGGTGATTTTTAGTGCCTGAGTAGTGGGGGGCCATAGAAACCCACCTGCCAAATTTGGTTGCGCTAGGACTTATGGTTGCTGAGCCTCAGACGCTTTTAGCGGAGAAAAATAAGAATAATAATAATAATAATAATCCGAACAGATACAATAGGGTTCCACCAGCTTCGCTGCTTGGACCCCTAATAATAATCCTAACAAAAACAATAGGGTTCCACCAGCTTCGCTGCTTGGACCCCTAATAATCCTAACAGATACAATAGGGTTCCACCAGCTTCGCTGCTTGGACCCCTAATTATTTAAGATATAAACACTGGACAGTGGCTGTCAGCTCAAGCCTCAAATTCTCAGCATGTACATGAATGAACCCTTTCACTTTGCAAACTTGCAACAAAACTAGGCAAGAAAACGTGACCAGTGCTGTTCCTGCTCTTATTAAAGAAGAACTTTCTTGACTTTTTCTTTGTTGTTACTTACATATTAATGTAATATTTTCCCTGTTTTTTATTTTGTAGGATATATAAATCTTTTTTAAAGATTCAGTAAACCAAACAACTCCTTAATGTTATATATTCTCAATGTAAATTGTTTGCGCTGTACTACCCATCATACAGCACTTTGCCATGTTTTGTGCTTTTATAGAGGCCACAGTATTTGCTTTTGTAGTCTGCTCTGTGGCTGCTTTTGCAATATTGTATTTACAAGCAAATCTTGGTTATACTTTTGGTAGCATTTAAATTTTGAATTGGCAGGTCCCTCCAACCCCCTAAAATGTTATTTTAAAATGAGCCAGTAATACAATATACCACGGTAAAATTTGGCGATAGTTTAACGGTATCAAAATTGGATACTGCCCAACTTTAATTTGTAGGTGTATGGTCATGTAGGAATTTCTTAACAAAAATGATGGTGCTGAAGATAAAGATAACAAACGACAGAGTCAGGAGCTCCTTTATATAATTTAATAATACGACCGGTCGGGAAGAGATACAAGTACAGTCTTAGAAAATATAAAGTCCAATATATGAGTTTAAGTAGTTTTCAGAGACAAAGAACTGTTGTCCCAGCCTATGAGATTCATTTAATCACCATATGCAAAGATTCCATTACTAGCCAATCGTAAGTTAGGATCAGGGAGTCCATACCAAGGCTGGCCATGCGGGCCTAGAGGTCCTCTAGACCCCTAAATCACTTGATATATACCACAGCTGGAGTCTATCTCCTGTAGCTAACATTGCAACAGGAACATGGCATGGGGTGAAACAGTGTACACTTAGATATATAGACTTTTATCAAGTTACCATAAGATATATGATATTTTATATAATTGCTTATATAATTGGTTATATAACATTTTATGTAAATCTACTTTTTAATCATAACCCTTCAGTCATTTGTTTTTATGTGTGATATGTGTTTTGCTCTCTTGTCTGCACAGCCATATGAGGGCCTGAAGCTGCAGGATCTCCGTAAGCTGAAGGACATGCTGATTGTGGAGACGGCTGACATGCTCCAGGCCCCACTCTTCACTGCTGAAGCGCTGCTCAGGGTACACGGTACATGACCAGGATGACACCTTCACACTTGCATGTAGAAAGAGAAAACAGAAAAAGCATATAGGGAATTGCACACACACATGCCATATTTAAACTCTTTAGAAGCTTTTAAACCTTCACAACTGTGAGTATTTTCCCTACAAACACAATGTGAAAATATACTCTATATGACCAAAAGTATCTGGACACCCCTTGGTCTGGGGCTTGTAACTATTTTCAGGGAAATGGACCCAAATGCAGAGAGGGAAAAAACTCAGGAGGCGTCACAAGGAAAATTCTAACAAAGACTTTACTTCAAAAATTCAAATAACAAACAAAAAGGCCACAGGGCAACTCTCAAAAAAAACACGAAAATCTTCAGAACGGGAAAAAAAAAAACTTCTCAAAATCAAAATGAGCAGATACGTATAAGCAGATACACAAGTAAAAACATACAGGTGGAAATACAGAGGCAGAAACACAAGGAACCAGCACTCGAGTCAGGGAAGCAAAGAACTTAAATAGATACTAAGCTAACAAGACACAGCAGGGCACAACTCACAATCAAATCAGAGGGGAATAGGATAACGAGGCACAAACAGAAACAATGATTGAATAATAGAAAACAATAATACAATTAAACAAAGGGAAAACTAATGAGGGAGAACTAACAGAAACGCAAACCTGCAGTGCCGCCATCTGGCAGCCCAAAAAGGAAAAACAGACACAGAAAATACAGAACTATGACAGGGCTGAGTTTGTGCAACTGGACGATAAAAGCATTACAGTACAAGCCGAGAGGACACAAATGAATGAACCATTTTTTCAGCATCCTGGAGGGACAATATGTTTCTTAATTTAGATATGTACTTCAGGTAGAAGAAGGCCACTTATGATATTATTAATATGAGCCTGAAAGGCGAAATCTGAATCAGTAGTTACGCCAAAGGTTTTAACAACTGCTTTGGCGGAGACAGAGAAGCCATCTATATTTTATAAAGACGGTAGGAATTTATCGCTTAAGAGATTGGGGATCTACTACCAGCAACTCAGTCTGGTCCGAATTCAACATGAGAAAATTTTGGGTTATCCGAGCCTTTATGTCTTTAAGACAGGCCTCTCATTTGACTAGGTGATCAACTTTGCCTGGCTTAAAGGATATGTAAAGTTATGTATCATCATCATAGCGTTGATAGTTAACATCGCGTCTGCTTATGATGTGCCAAGGGGGAGCATGTACAGAGAAATGTGCAGGGGACCCAACACAGGTCCTTGAGCTACTTCAAGGTTTACCCTGGAATACTCAGAGGGTTTATTGTTTACCCTGTTTATTGCTTAAGAGCCTAATCTAACGTCTGGGTAGGCTAACTTATCACAAGCTCTTTGGTTAATCATTGATTTTTAATTTTTAATATTATCATCTTCATTGTGATCGTCATCGTTGGCTAGCCTCTTGCTTGGAACGGTCTCTCTATTGAAATGCATGACTTCTGGCTGTTCAGTCTGTTTGCTTCGCAGCGCATAAGTTGAAAAAAACCATTGCACCTGAAGCCTCGGTTGGACACAAAAATCTCTGCATTGCTCTGGGTCGGAGCCCCTTGCAAGCCTCTTTCTGACTCCTATAGGAAGTGAATGACTTACGGTCTATTGTTGTCATATATCAAAATTCAGTATGAAATCGGCTTGACACACTGAGATTTTTCAGGGAGGTAAGGATTAAACCACATAAGGGCTTGCCCAGTGACCCCAACTGATTTTTCTAGCCTATGGAGGAGAATATGGTGGTCTGTGGTATCAAGTGCAGCCCTTGCAGATCAAGTATGACAAGAACTGAGATACAGCCACAAACAAGGAAAAGAAATGGATCATTAAATACTCTGTTGGAAAAAGATAGCTTTTGAGCTACTGTACATGTTGTTCAAGGATCTTTGATAGAAATGTTAGGTTTGAAATACTTGATTTTTTGAGCAGTGACTTGATTTCTGCCATCTTTAAGGATATGGGAACATAGCTAGATAACAGTTAAGAATTAATTATATGAGGAATTGATTTACCAAGAACAGGCAACAGTTCCTTTAGTAGCTTAGTGGGTGTGGGTTCAAGAGTATGGGTGGATGGTTTGGAAGAAGAAAATAATTTTACAAGTTTAGCTGAGATGTATGGGAGGAAAGGAATCAAGTCATTCTGCATGTCTAGGAGGCAGTCCTATGATATCCATGAAGCTGTTGATGACTAGTGTGGAGGCAGATATCTTCTCTAATTCCTATTACTTTACTGCAAAAGTAAGTCAATAAATCGTTGCTTCGACAAGAAGCTGGAATTTGAGTTTTAGATGCTGCATGATTATTAGCTAGATCAATAACTGTTTTGAAAAGAACCCAGGGATTATTCAGATATTTTTGCATAAGAAATAAAGCTTTCCAGGCTAGGTGAAATACCTGCAGTTTAGTGGAACACTACTTGCGTCCAGTTGACAAGACTTCTGTTTGAGGAGTGGTAGTAACAAAAATAATGAATTAAACGCTGAATCAATTAAACTGCAATTAAATTAAATGTTGAACCAAATAATTATGGAGGAATATTTCGGACAAAATTAAATAAATAAATACATCATGAAATGTGAGCATAAGTAATTAAATGTGGCACGAAATATATTATGTATATATTTATTTATTTAATTATTTATTTCAATGACGCTATGTGCGACATGAAATAAGGCTTGAAATTAAAACCGTCACTTTCATTTATTTCAGTGACACTACGTGTGTGACATGAAATAAAGCTTGAAATTAAAACCGTCACTTTCACCCATCAAAGTTGGGAGGGCGGGCTCTAACGAGTACACAAAACACAGGATGCTTAGTGATAGGTTGAGTATTTCTTAGGTAATTACCTGTTTTTTTAAGTGTTATTTTGTTTGTCTCTGTGACTGTTAATGGTGCTTACTTGTGTATAAATTATTTAACAAGGCTTTCTGACTGGTGCGGCACAATGGTGGTAACCTTTTACTACTGCGGGACAGACTGGGACAGGGAGAAGTTGCTGGAAGCCTGGATGTCCAACCCTGAGGACTGCTGCCAGCGATCAGGTGTTCATATGCCAACCCCACCCCCCAGTGGGTACAACGCTTGGGACACCCTACCATCCCCTCGGACGCCCCGTACCACCCGTTCATCTGTCACCTCGCCTGATGAAATCAGCTTATCACCTGAAGATGAGAGCATACCCCTGGTGAGATGCCCCAAAAGTTCAACTTTCCAGGGCAAGTTATTGCCCACAACACGATGTGAAGTACATCTATGTTGCACTCTGATTTGTATTCATTTTATTTATTTTAACATTTGAACTAAATTTGGTTTCATTTAGCTGATACAAAAGCACGGTGGTTTGAGGCTCATTTGATACCTTGGACCCTTGATGACTTAAAGTAATAATTTCGAAGATTTTCATTAAAATAAATGTCTTTTAAGTCACTATCTATCGCTGCATTGGGTAACACAATGGTGATTGAGCCTATTTTTATATTAATTTATACTATTATTATTATCATAATTCATGATTAAAAAACTTGGTGTCTGTGGCGACATTCCCGGGAAAAAATCACAAGCGGCGCACAGTTAGTGACGCGTTTAGATTTCGTATTACATTTAATGACAATGTAACTTTACTAAATTACATAGCTATTTGCACAGCTAACGCTGGCTACCGGACCATGTCAAGAAAGACAACATTAGTTTAGACAACGTTGCGCACAGTATCCATCTCTCTTATCAGGTAACGTTGCGTTAGCTAGCTAGCTAATGTAATTAACACAATCTAATGTCGGCTAACAATTAGAAAAAAACGCTAGCTACCGGTACCGACCTCGCAAACCGTCTCTCGAATGCAATGCTACCTTGTTGCAACGTTGCAGTGTAGCTAGCTTCAGTTCAGATCAATGATTCGCAACGAGACTGGGTGCAACTTGCAAAATTCCAAGACGTCTGATTGTAAACGTTCTAAAACTGCACTTGGCGATTTGACAAGGACGGTCTTTTAAAACCTCAGGGCAGGCAACGGCTCTGCTACTAGCCAGTTCACACCGCTGCAATTTTCTCTGCAACATTCTAAAACCGTTTCGCCTCGTTGCAAATCATTGATCTGAACTGGCCTTAACGTTACCGTTATTTACATTGCCATCGAGTTCATCAATATATTATAATGATCAGAATAAAGCCGGGGTATGTGGAGCAGAGCCGGGTCTGATTTCTGAAGACGTCATGCAGGAGAAAACTAAATAAAAGAATACGGCAGTATGGATTAGCCTTGTTATTATTTTATTATGCTTCCTCATGTTCCTTCAGCCTTTATGCCCTTTTTGATGAAATCTCCTTTGTTTTTGTTTTATTCTTCTTGTTCTGATTGCTAATTTAACACCCAACTCAGCTTTATTCTCGAACAGTTTAGCTAGCAAAACCAGAAACACCAGGGGTGTGCAAGGCAGTTGCAAGGCAGTTTCAAAAATACCACACAACAATCATTCACGAAAAATACTGCTTATTGTGCATGAGATACATAATTGCACGAGCCACTGCGAATCCCGCAAATTCTTCTCTGCAGTGTAAAGATGTTCATACCGGGCAAAAGGTGGATAAAGAACGTTTGCAGAAATTGATCATCACTAATTCTACCCCAGGTTTGCTACGGCATTTTAACCCGGCTCGGCAGTGTAAAGACATCTTGAGTTAGCCTAATGTCTGAGTTAGCCTAAGACAACGAATGAGTATGTACATAACGTTACTTTTATAACAACCGTTTTTTATTCAGTAAATAGTAAGTGTTATAGTTGGCGTGCCAACTGACTGACGTCACACAGGCGACACTGGTTGGATCCGGTTGGATCTATGGGAAGTGAGGTCCAAAAACACACCTGCAATTACCGCTTCTCGCCATTGGCACCGCCATAGAGAACGAAACTGAAATCTTCGAGATTGTCACATTAAAGCCATGTAGCCAACAAATGGGTTCCATACTGTATCAGCATAATTTACAGCTGAATCTAGTCCCACCCCCTAATTCCCATAGAGATCCATTCGAATGCAAAGAGTTTTTGTATCGTTTGTAGGACAACCTGAAAATAAGATATCCAGACTCTGATGATGTTGATAGGTCACAGACATCAGGAAGTCAATGCAATGATATGCAACCAAATACAAAACATAACTCTTTTATTTGACATTATTTTAATTTGTCTACTGTATAAGTGAATTTACCTGTTTCTAGATTTTCCCCAAACAGTTCACTGCAACAAAAGTAAACGAGCAAATGGTGGCACAGGAGGTCTCAGGAGTGCATTTGTTTAATTCTTGCCAATTTTCTGACCAATGATTTGTTGTTAAGACCAGACTGTTGTTAAGACTTTGTTAAAAGCTTAATTTTTTTCCATTTTGGGCTTGGCCCATTTTTTTACCCAGGAGTGTACATGCTTCAGCAAACGGTGGTCCCGTTCTGTGAGCTTGTGTGGCCTAACGCTTTGCAACTGAGCTGTTGTTGCTAGGCATTTCCACTTACATTATATTACATTACATTTATTTGGCAGGCGCTTTTATCTAAAGTGACGTACAATAAGTACATACCAAAGGTCACTGGAACAACTACAAAACACAGGTCTGATAAGGTACAATAGCCTACTTATTATGTAACATATTACATGTTATTCATAGCCATGAACACCTTAAGTGCAGTTCACACAGTAAGCATAGGCTAGGTCAGAAAGTAATGGTAAGTGAAACTAGGAGGCATGAAAACAAGCTACAACATCAAGATAACAATACAAGTGGTGGATGGAGGTGTAACATGAAAGTGCTACAGGAACAAATTAGATGGATTCAAATAATAAGAGCAATCCTAGATTGGGAGTGCCCTGCAGAGTAGTGATAGTTAGTCCAGGTACAGTATGAACAGATGTGTCTTCGGGCCACGGTGGAAGGTGGTTCGTAGAGGAGCAGGGAGTTCATTCCATAATTGGGAAGTTAGGGTGGAGGAGCTTCATGGTTGGGACAAGCGAGAACCATTCACCTGCATGGCAGGGAGTGCAAGTTGCCCTGCTGCAGCAGAGCGGAGTGGTCGAGCTGGCGTGAATCATGATTGAATTATGTCCTGTACGTAGGTAGAGGCTGTCCTATTAGCTGCAGTGTAGGTGAGGGTCAGGACTGAATCTGATCCTGGCCTTAACTGGTAGCCAGTTGAGTGACCTCAGCCGGGGATTGACATGTTTGGCATTAGCTTTCTGAATATCGGTAGTGACTGTATGGCACTGGCTGGCATGCTTGCAAGGAGGGAGTTGCAGTAATCTAGACGAGAGATTACCATAGCCTGGTCAAGTTGCCGGGTGGAGTGCATGATCAGGTATGCTTGAATCCTACTGATGTTGTACAGGAGGAATCTGTATGACCGTGATGTTGTTGTGATGTGCTTCTTGAGGTCCAGCTGATCATCCAGGACCACCCCCAGGCTCTTTGCATGGTGAGAGGCAGTCACTGTGGTGTTATCAACAGTGATTTAGAGCTCCCGTAGTAGGGAGGTCTTGTGAGGGATGAACAGCAGCTCGGTCTTGTTGAGGTTAAGCTTCAGGTGATGCCTTGCCATTCATGTTGAGATGTCAGCCAGGCGGGCTGATATTCTCTCATTGACCTGTATGGCAGAGGGCAGGAAAGAGAAGAAGAGTTGTCAGTGGTAACAGTGGTAAGAGAAGCCATGCGAATTAATGACTGAACCAAGAGATTTAGTGTAAGTGGAGAACAGCAGAGGCCCCAGTACAGGAGACCCTAGACTCCTGTAACAAAAGGACGAGGTGCAAAGACAGAATACATCCAGGTGACCTGGTAGGAGCTATCTGCACAATAGGAAAAAAACCAAGAGAGTGCAGTCCTAGACATGCCCGTCTCAGCCAAAGCGGTTTTGAGTAGTTTGCAGTTGATCATGTTGAATGATGCAGACAGGTCTAGGAGGATCAGGACAGAGGAGAGGGATGAGGCTCTTGCAATGGCAAGTGCCTCCATCACATCCAGGAGGGCAGTCTCTGTTGAGTGCCTGGTTTGAAAGCCAGACTAGTGAGGGTCAAGCAGGTTGTTCTGAGGGAGAAAAGGTGCTAGTTGATTAACCCCTTTGCGCACATGCCAAATATGGCTAATCCTTGCCCATTTAGGGGGTACCCTATTAAAAGCTTTATAACTCCAGATGCGAGCATCACAGAGACTTGAGAAATGGCTTTAATGAAGCAAGATATTTGTACAATTTACAATACTAAGTTTATATTCATAATTTTGGAAGAAATAAAGTGCCACAAATGCCTAGACAAAAAAATCAATGAAATACTGAGAGATTGCATATATACAGCTGGTTAAACTATACATGTGCTGGGTCAAAAACTTCAAAAAAGTTCATAAAATCTAAGAGTGGATATGTAGAACTACTACAGATGTATGAAGCAAAAACTAAGCAGTGTACCCAGCATCTCCAAATCTATCCAAAATGTCTAAATTATGTGTTGCTGTGAATCACAATATATTCACGTATTTCACTACAAATCAACTGTTTTGACTCAAGAAAATCACTGTTGCATCATTTTCGGAATTACAAGCTTTCAGTCAGTACAGTGGTCTAAAATATCTAGGGGTCCAGAAACATATCCAAAATCTCTCCAAAATTAAATAAAATGCTTTTTCTCCATTATAAAGCATATAAATGAGCCCCTTATGAAGGTTTAAGATGAAACATTGCTATTAGATTTAAAAAATAATGCAAAAATATGGTCACACAATGCGGTACAGTACCTAAATGTGTAATAATTAACTCTTGTATGTATTTCTATACTCTGTACTGTCGTATGTTTTCTTGTATGGGGATGGGACGACATGAAAACAATTTTCAACCGTCCACCACGCTTTGGCAATGTTCCAACTCTCATGTCATCACTGTTGCATGCTTCACAATAACTATTACACTACCATCCAACGCTTACATTACAGTGTTAAATATCCACATTATATAACACCACTAACCTATTTAAAGACACTCAATTTCAAAAATAACGTATATAACCGAAATATTTTGAGCAGTAATACTTACACAGCAATGATGAAATCTCATCTATGTTCAGTAGATGGAGACAGAGACAGTATCAATGATACTGTTGTTTTGCTCCAGAAAACGATGTCAGCTAGGTCTATCAGCAAACATATGGCTTAGCTATGTCCAGAAGTCCTCAATAATAGTATTTTCAAGAATTTACGAAAAATCGTTGACAACGCTTTGTTAGCAGCGTCTTAGTTTTACTGCTACCACAGTGTGAATGCGTAATTGAATGTGATGATAAGAACATTTTTGGTTATGCTGACCTATAAAACGCTATTCCAAAAGCAGAGTTAGACATGTTATACATCGTTAGAAAGCTTATACTCTCACCTACTAAATGAATTGTCAATCAAGCCAGACTGTACTAAAAAGGGCGACGACACCATAAACAACAGGTGTGGTATTACGCACAGCTATTTTGGAAGGTACCCAGGCATCACACATGCGTGTATATTTCCCAAACGGATTGTCCAAGACAATATATGACCACTCAGTCTCAAAAGGGACATCTATGCGTAAAACCAATGGTAAGGTTGTATATTTATTCAATATCTAGTCCCAGATATTGACTGTAGCATGACATTGTATCAATTTTAAAAACTTTTTCTCGTTTATTTCGTTATTCATTGTGCAGTGTTTTCACTGCTGTATAGGCATATCTTAGGGCTATTGTCGGGTTTATCTTGTTGCTATGACGGAATACGATTTTTTAGTGGTGAAAGAATATTTTTATGAATTCCAAGATAGACAATATTGTCCATTATGTCATGGGAGAGGTTTTTTTTCTAGATGAGACTGCAGGGAGGGGGTGCGTGTTAAATGAATGACCAGAGCGACAATGGTGGCACTGCGAAACTCCGTATTCGGTATAGTTGTCGTGTATCGTCTACTAATGAAACTAAAACAACGCCTTTCTGTTTTTAACTCATACTTTGGTTGCAGTAGCACCGAATGTCTGTGTGTAGTAATCTCGGCACACTGGCGTGCCAACCACTAGGGGCTTTGCGCTAAGAGGTTAAGCACTGCTCATTCAAGGGTTTTGGACAGCAAAGGTAGAAGGGATAGTTGATAGTTCTTGACATCAGAGAAGTCGATAGGTTTCTTAAGGGTTGGGGTAACATCTTAAAGTCATCTTGCCATCTTAAATTCAGAGGAAACATAGCCACAGACAAGGTACGTATGGAAGGATTCTCACCGGATATATACTGGAGGACTGTAGGTGGGATGGGGTCTAATGAATAAGTGGTTGCATGATAAGTGTTCATGAGTTGGAATACTCTATTGCCTATACCCGCTTATTCCTGGTCAGGGTCAAGGGAGGTTCTGGAGCCTATCCCAGCATGAATTGGGAAAGAGAAAGGAATACATCCTGGACAGCTTGCCAGTCCATCGCAGGGCACACAGCCCATGCACTCCTAGGGGCAATTTAGGCTCTGCAGTTGACCTAACATGCATGTCTTTGGACTGTGGGAAGAAACCAGAAACCCACGCAGACACGGGGAGAACATGCAAACTCCACACCAAAAGGCCTGGGGCGCCACCGTACTGCCCTTATTATAAGAGTCTACTCAATATTTGGGCTGTTGCTATTTCCCCCTAACCATTTTGAATGGAATCTAGGGCTGGCTTCTAACAATTTGTTCATTCCAAAATATTAATCGAGAATTTGTTTCACAATGCATTGTTTAGGGACAATGTATTAAAATTTGATATCAGTAAATGTATCATTTTCAGTTACCGAAGTTGCCTGTTTTATATTTGGCACAAGGCACATGATGCTAATATGACTGTCAACTTGCCTTATTAAAGAAAATTCACTAATGTGACAAATATTGTTTATAGCGATTGCCAGCCAGGATCAGGGTGAAAACAATGTTATCTTTCAGTGATATTTTTAATAATTATTTGTGTACTAATAGGTAAACACAAAACCACCCTATTTGAAATGATTAAAATGCTACAATCTTAGTTTCAAATTGTCTTTCATTGCCTTTATATAAAAGTCAAATATTGTGATCCTTGTGCAACGGGAGGGTCTTTGGAATGTTAATTCAAACATGTAGCCATACTTAAAGTACAATTTGAACAACGATTGTTTAAATGGATGTCAATCACATCTGATAGGACTGTGGCTTCATGTGTTTCTCTTTGGCAGTGCGGCATCTGTATGAGTGCCATCTCTGTGTTTGAGGACCCCATTGATATGTCATGTGGGCATGAGTTCTGCCGAACATGCTGGGAAGGGTAAGTTTTGAGTAACTCAAAGATCCAAGTTTTTCTCCCTTGGGTTGCAAAAAAGTTTTATTTACTTTACATCGGAAAACACGTTCTTATTTTAATGCATCTCCATCATCATTTAAAACTGGTTATTTCTTTTTTTTTAATCCCTTATCATATGTAGTGCAGTTTGCAGATCACTTATGAGTGTCTATGAAATAAGTATACATAAATGAGTTGTGCTCTTATCCTTTGTGGTCTTTGTGCCAGGTTTTTGAATCTGAAGATCCAGGAGGGAGAAGCACATAACATCTTTTGTCCAGCCTATGACTGCTTCCAGCTGGTTCCTGTGGAGGTTATAGAGAGTGTGGTTTCCCGGGAGATGGATAAGCGCTATCTGCAGTTTGACATAAAGGTTTGTGTCAGCTCTGACGTGCCACAACAGTGGCTATATTACCAGTTCAGAATTTAAATGCTGGGCTGAAAGTAGCTGTAAAATCTTCATCATTATCACAGGCATATAGCAGACAACTTATTTCCATAACAATTACATTGTATCCAGTGATACAGCTTGGATATATACTGAAGCAATGGCAGTTAAGTACCTTGCTTAAGGGTACATCGGCAGTGTCCTACCAGGGAATCGAACTTGTGACCTTTAGGTTACAAGGCCAATATACTACACTGCCACCCAAACACATCAAGGCTCCAGAGTGCGACCATTTTGGTTGCACATGTGAATAAATATTCACATGTGCAATATTTTAATTGGTCGCACCGGTGCGCCTGACATTTAGCAGGTCTATCTCTGTGTGTGTATGTGTGTAGCCTGTTTTTTCCCCACCTGTATTCTGCGACGACCCGCCCCTACTCTGCCTCTGATTGGCTCTGACCCTGATATTCTTCTTTGCTGCGGATGGGGGAAAAATAAGGCATGTGTGTATTAGTGATGCGCGGATCTCAGTTATATCTGCGGGCACCGCGGTTAATCCGCAGATCGGGCGTGCCGAGTCATCAAAATTAACATTCTGATTAATAGCGGATGGGTTGCGGGTGGGTGTAATAATTCATCATTAATGAGGAAAATATTAATTACATTCTCTAAAATGTGAACGTATTTTAAGCTTCATTTTTCGTCAGGCACATATTAGCAAACTAGACTCCCATTGCGCCAACTGTGGCATCCATTTGTCTTAAGCAGCAATGGAGGCAAAAAAGATCCTAGAGAAAATTTAAAAAGAATTAATAACAAAAAAAAAGAAGGGCAGAAAAGTTCCGTGTGAGAGCGATTTAGTGAAATACTTAACCATGACGAGTCAAGTGCTGGGTATGTCATATGCAACAGCTGCAAAATAATGTGAAATAACGGTAATGTGTGATCGGGTGCGGGTCTCTAAATCGGAACATGGTAGAAATTGCCAGGACATTTGGAATGGTATAGAAGCTTGCATTTCCTCAAAAATGTGCGACAATTTCAAGGGGTATGAATCATTTTGGACATGGAATGTTTTGTCAAAATGTAAAAAAAAAAAACATTAAAAATTGGTAATATTTTTCATTCATATCGCTAACACAATGTCTTACCGTCTTTTGTCACCTTCTTATGTCATTTCCAGCCAGAAGAAACCTATTCGTCAAATAAAAATTCACTATAACTGAAAATTTGGCATGGGTATGATTAATTTTGGGCTTAACTGTAGGTCAAGTTAGAATCCTTTTTTGGTAAGTCTGAGGGTGTCTATTGGTTTCTGATGTTGAGTGGAATCATGTTTTTTTCCTATTGATTCTGACATTGTGGTTTTTCTTTAAAGTTAACTGTATACTTCCATTGAACATTTCCTTATTGCATTCAGATATCTCTTCAAAGCTCATATTGTTAGAAAATGCCATTTAGTATGGAACTAATGATGTAGTGTTACAGGACTATCACAGCTGCATCAGCTGTGTTCAGAAAGTGTGGTTTATCTCATCAAAGACACCCTTGTTTTTATATAATAATAACTTTATTTGTATAGCACCTTTTGTACATAGGATGCATCACAAAGTGCTTTACAGAACGTAAGAGTAAACAACAGAACAATTAACTCAATGTTTGATAACAGTAAAACAATGATGAAAGAAGGTCAAATATAAGAAAAAAAATATAGCTTCAAGCAGCAATACATGGGTTCCAAGTACACACAGCCAATTATCCACAACTTATCAAGTGACCAGTCAGTGCCAAAATCATACAGTGGCCAAAGGGAGGTACACAATACCTCTTCACCAGGTTTCATATGTCTCACTCATGTGGTTAGACCAGAATCGGGCTAGAGGAAAATGGCTAATAGCATTTCCAAAATGGTGGCTATCCAAGATTGTGGCGACAAATAAGATAAAGATATGGGTTCCAGATGAGGAAATCACTACAGCAAATTTTAATCGCAAAAAGACAGCAGTGATTTTTTTGTGAATTTCAAAAATATTGTGATCAATAGCACCACCATGTGTTTCAATTGGGCCAGTGCTTTAAGTTTATGCTCTTGATGGGAGTGCCAATATATCTAATAAGTTCCATCTATTTACAGTTGAGGCCAAAAGTTTACAAACACCTGGGCTAAAGACATTCAAACATTGGTGGCATTGCCTTTTAATTGCTTAACTGATTCACAGATTTGCACAAGATTTTGTGGAAAGCTTGGTCATGAGCCAAAGAAGAGGTCACGTGTTTGTTTGAGGGTATGTGAGGGGGCGTGGTGATGGGCATGGCCTATGACAAAAAGGCGCATAACTCCCGAATGGATTCACAGATTTGCACAAGGTTTTGTGGAAAGGTTGGTCATGAACAGAAGAAGAGGTCACCTGTTTGTGTGAGGATGTATGCGTGGATGCATGGATGCATGCGCATGTGCGGTCGCAGCTATTGCGGATTTGCGCTTGTTCTTCGAAACATGGCGCTGATCATTATGGCCAAATAGTTCAATTTTTGTTTCATCTGACCAGAGAACACTCCTCCACTTTGTCCTGGTGATCACCTGAAAACTTAATTCTGGCTTTTTTATGCTGGTCTTTGAGTGGGGGCTTCTTGCTTGCATGACGATGTAGGATTCTCTTAATGGTAGATGTAGATACTTTGGTACCTGATGCCTCCACCTCATTCACCAGGTCTTTTGTTGTTGTTTTGGAGTTCATTTGAACCTTTCAAACCAAAGTTCATTCAGCCCTGGGAGTTCATTTGTGCCTCCTTCTTTAACAATGGTTTAACAAAGTCTGTGTGGTCCCAAGATTTTTATATTTGCATACAATTGTTTGTACAGATGCTCATGGTACCTTCAGTTGTTTGGAAATTGCTCCTAAGGAGGAACCGGACTTGTGGAGGTCCACAACTTTTTTTCTGAGGTCTTGGCTGAGTTGCTTGAATTTTCCCTTGGTTTCAATGGCAAAAAGGCAGTGGCTGTAAAGGTAGGCTCTTGAATACAATTAACTCCCAATTAACTCTTAATTATGACAGTTGGCCAATAAGAAGCTTCTAAGAAGTCATTATATCAATTTCTGTAATCTTCCAGACTGTTTAAAGAGACAGTCAACTTGGTGTATGCAAAATTTTGACCGACTGAAATTCTGATATAAAGCTGAAATAAATCTGTTCCTAATCGATTGTATTTAAAAATGATCTGCGATGTGAATAAAGTAGAAGGCCTAACTGGTTTGCCAAAAAATATGTATGGTAACATGAAATGTAAAAAAGTTGTAAAAAACTGAGTTTGAATATCTTTAGCCTAGGTGTATGTAAACTTTTTGCCTCAACTGAATGTCAAACTTCTTGGGAGTTATTCAAAATTGTGTGATTAGCTACACCCACATTGATATTACCGGTTTACTGTGGCCTTGTGTTTTGGATTATAAACGTTTTTTTTTTGCATAATTTTTTTAAAGGACAAATTGATGATCCTTGTTAATGTCAAATAGTCTAGGAGGAGATGTTTTTAAAATGTTTTTCGAACTATTATAAATGGTGGAGAACTCAAAATGGTGGGATTTATGGAATTATTAGTATATTAGTATAGTATATTATGGGGCGACATAGCTCAGGAGGTAAGACCGATTGTCTGGCAGTCGGAGGGTTGCCGGTTCAAACCCCGCCCTGGGCATGTCACCTAACCCCTAACTGCTCTGGCGAATGAGAGGCATCAATTGTAAAGCGCTTTGGATAAAAGCGCTATATAAATGCAGTCCATTTACCATTTAGTACAAGAGAAGACAGATCTATTGACATTGGTCTCATGTGTCTTCAACAAAGGAGGCTGGAGTAATAATTTTCTGAAAATTTTAATTTAATTGTCCACTATAGTGCCACCATGTGGCCAATTGTGGTGAAGTTCAAGGTTAATGTCCCCATGAATCTACCATTGTGCCAAATTTAATCAAACATTACCCAGCGGTTTTTCTGTAATTGCAGATTATGGCGTAACACATAATAATAATAATAATAATAATAATAATAACAGCAAAGATGAGGGGCGGGGGGGGGGCGCCGCACCAGAGCATTGAGTGCAATTTGTATCTTTCTGAAATGTCTGCAGAAATATTTTTATACAAAGTTTTTATACTGAGCAGACAGTTTTCATCCCCCTAGTTTGATTAAGAACATACCTTTTGGACAATTTCAAAGACTGCGTCGCATTTTTGACAGAGAGGATGACTTTGAGGAGAAGGCTGTGGAGATTTACGCTAGGTTTCAGCAACGGGGATACAAGCCAAGTTTGTTAAACCAGTCCCTCACCAAAGCAAAATCTCTGGAGAGAGGTAGTCTTCTCAAACAGTCACACAGGTCTCAAAAATCCAAACAAATTTATTTAGTGACCCAACACAGCCAAGAGGCAGCTTGTGTCAAGGACATCATAAAATGCAACTGGAGCATTATTGAAAGTGATCCTACTTAGTGTGAAGTGTTCACAGAGCCCCCAGCCTTTTCTTATAGGCGGGCACCAACCCTAAAGGACAAGTTGGTACGCAGTGACCTGGCTCCCTTAACCAAGCCTAGTTGGCTCTCCAAACCCACAGGCAACCACCCATGTGGGAACTGTAATCATTGTCATCACATAGTAAAATCCAACATGTTCAAAGACACTGGTTGACCCAGAACGTATTTTATACATTCATTTGTCAACTGCAATACAGCTTATGTAGTATATAGGTTGGAGTGCGAATGTGGTTGTTTCTATGTAGGTTGAACTAAACGTAGACTGAGGGACAGGGTGTCTGAGCATGTTTATGCCATTAGGACTTCTAATGACAAATACCAAATGGCTGAACATTACAGACATGCTGGTCATGGCAGCCCCAATTCCCTTAACCCTCTGGGGTCTAGGGGTAAAATGAGGCACACTGGTGATTGTGCGATGCTCTGACATTTGTGTAAATTTCATCAACTTTATATACAGTGATTCCAAAGTGTTTCATATATTTGTTTTCAACACAAACTCAGCTACAATAATATGGCAGCAGTAAGTAGGTCATAATCATGTGTGGATTGTAAACTGCTCTAAAAACACACAAACTGTAAACAGTAGTTTTGAACATGCACAGGAATGTTGTAATAAAACACACTAAACAATTGTAACTAAGATTTTTGGTCACTGAAATGTGTTCATCAAGGTCTTGAGTATCAAAATATGACAAAATATTTTAGCAAATCCAATGAGAAATATAAAATAAATTGCTAAAAGTAAGTGTTGTGACTATTATTTTTCAACACCAGGTGAAAATGGGAGGGCTAATGGCCTTTCTGTAATGAATATTTATTGGGTAGGAGGACCTGCCAGCGAAGTAGGCTATTCACACCTGGCTTTATTAGGCAAGGTGCATAATATAAAAAGAGCATTTACACAATATAAACCATTATTTCTGCTTCACGCACACAATTAATTTGACTCCAGAGGAGTGTGGGCTTCTGCCGGACTCAGCTGCACTCCGGGTTCACGCGCAGGACAGAAACACATCACCAGTGGAGCCACACCAGCAGCTTTCTCAGTTTTCCATGACCGAGCTGGCTGAGCTGCTTGTGAGACTGGTGTCCTCTTGCCACGCTTGCGTGGCCTCTTAGCAGGTGGTGAACTAGGCCGTGTTTCCTGATCAGCATCTCTGTAAATATAATAGAAACAAAATTGTTAGGAAATGTGACATCAAATCAAACTTTATTTATATAGCACACTCCCTTCAACAACAATGTGATTTACAAAAAAAAGGACAAATCACTGACTAATGAAAACAAAACTTAGGAAATGTGACAGTTATATCTTATACAAACAAAGAACCGAACAAACACAGCCAGACGCAGAGAGGTAGCCTATAATTTTGAGATGCAACGGTTAGTGTGGAAATTTACAAACGCGCATATTACTGGATATTCCTACAAACACACACATAAATTGCAATACAGTACACATATTTACAAATAATAAAAGTTATCAATGAAACAACATTAGCTAAACTCACGCAACTCATAAAAAGCTGACAATGCCTCAATCTGAAGTAGGTTTTTTTAGCTAAGTGGTTAGTTTATGTCCCGAACTTACATGCAATATGCTAATATCGATTGTGCGAGGACACCCAGTTTTAGAATCCTAGTCACGCCAATACATGCCACGCATAGGTTATTTACATACAGTGGTCAAATAAAATACAGTTACAGTGCAATTTTTTGAGATGCAGTATTGAATCGTTCGTAGTGTGGGAATTTACAAACGCGCATATTACTGGATATTCCTACAAACACACAGATAAGTTGCAATACAGTACACACTACCAATATTATCGTAAGAAATACACTTACTCATGAAGTTGATCCTCAGCTGGATTAGTTCTCAGTTCGAAATGACACCGTTCTTCATCAGTCGCTCTCCCACAAAGCATGAAGAACGTCGAGTCCAGTCATTTGTGCGATTTTCCGAAATGAAATGTAAGGATTGCCCGAGAAGACGTGGGCTATGCTTCTGTATGACATTTTATCCTTGTTTACAGTAGGCGCTCTCGCACATCAAACGCATCGTCCCTCCCCTGCCATCGATAGCAATTAGCATGTCATTATCTTGTGAATGTGGTCTGGGCGTACTTACTGCCGAGCGAAAATCACATATTAATGAGAAAGGCTTAGCACATGGCAATGGTCTATTTGATCTAATTTTAAATAGCTTAAAACAATTCATATTATTTGCCAATGGACACATTGGAATGCCACGATTCTAAGGTTTCTGTCAATGTCTTTGTTGTGTCTGTATGCTAAAAGCTCGCAAAGTTAATCATCCAAATAGCAACAAAAGTAAATTTAATCTTGTCGAGCTCCGCCGGCGGAGCTCTCGACCCCAGAGGGTTAATGTTAGATAAAAATGGGGGGTCCAAGCAACCTTCTAAATACTGCAACAATGACCACAAAAATGCTCAGCTAGATGTAACTTGTTGCAACGAAGACATTCACCTGACAAAAGCGCTTTTAGTTGCATATTTAACGTTGCCTATCGGTTTTGTGAATCAACTGTTATAACCTGTTAGTCAGAGCCGTATGCCAGTGACCTCATGTCTGCAGTCAACCAATCATCTTCTTTACGGCGAATGCGGGCACTGGTTACTAACTATGCACTTTTAATTTCTTGAGGAGGTGGCCTTGGTCTGCAACCGTCACACATGCCGCACATTGCGTACAACCCCTACACAGACCCATTTTTTTGTGTACTATGCAGAAGTATAAAACAGCCTTTAATGTTACGACATAGTAAAGGTCTTTACGCCTAGCGGCTAGGAGACATCCATGGCGATGCAGTAGATATGTTGGGTGAAGGTATGTGATCATGAGGACAAAACCATTTAAACATCGCTCCATAGGGGGCACACTTGTGCCAATGCTTGGACCCCTCCGCTTGCGGCTTTAATTAATTTATTTATTCCTCTCCAGTTTTTGCTGCTTGTTGTCCAGAGCCACCTGTTTTTTAAAGTATGGTCTTGGTGCTTCCGTTTCAGCAGTAACTTACTGTAGACATAGGGAGAGATAGGGTGATAGTTAGGGGCTAAAAATGTGGCCACAGTTGTGTGAGGGTTGCAGGATGATCTTGCTTCTGGAAAGCGATTTCCAGGGCAAGTTTGTCTGCTACTGTTGCTAACTGGTTGAGCACCTTGAGAGCAAGATTTGAGGGCCAGCTTGCTGGACTCCACAGTTTACAATTATCAGAGTTCCAGGAACTGAGTAGTGTGTCCTCTAATGACTTGGTGTGCACGCCACAGCTGGGAAGGGAGGAGAAGCCAGAGCAGGCACGGAGAGATACATGGGTGACAGTGGCGCGCAGCCGCAAAGAGGGCGTGCACACCACACAGGGGTGATATCTACAGAGGTTGTGGTGTCCAACCGATTCCAGCCCTTGCAAGAATTGAATCTGGCTCTTAACCCTGAAAGTGGGAGGACTGAGGAGCCACTAGGCACCTCTCAGATCACCTGAGATCCTCTCAGAAAAGGGAGTCAGTGAGAGTGGGGGATTCAATTATTAGGGGGTAGATAGCATAGTGTGTTTGCATGAAAAGGAGTCTCATATGGTATGTTGCCTGCCTGGTGCCCAGGTAGGAGATCTCCTGGAGTGTGCGGACAAGCTCCTGGCCAGAGCGGGGAGGGATCCAGTAGTCATGGTTCAGGCAGGAACCAATGACATAGGTAAAGGTAGGTTTGAGGTTCTGCAGGACAAATTTGTGGAGTTAGCAGAAAAGATTAGGAGCAGAACCTCCATGGTAGTTTTTTTCTGGAATACTACCGGTACCACGTGCAAGTAGAGGAAAGCAACATTTTATTTGGAGGTTTAACACGTTGTTACAAACCTGGTGTAGGAAAGAGGGGTACAGGTTTATGGGGCACTGGGGACTTCTTCTGGGACAGGGGTGACCTGTACAAGCGCGACAGGCTGCACCTGAACCAGGGGTACTGCTGCACTGGGCCAGTGTATGCTTAAACTGGCACAGGATTATTTAAACTAGGGACTTTGGGGGCTGGGAGGTCAGAAAGTGAAAATGGTAGGGAAGTGCAGACTTTCAGGATGGAAGCTGTCAGCGCTTCTTATAATAGTGTGAACACTAATGAAGTCTTGTTAAAGCAAAGTTGTAGTAAGGGTGGCTTGGGACAGTGGGGGAACAGAAGAGGATGTGTAGAAGTAATAATCTGAAATGTCTTTGCTTAAATGCTAGAAGTATAAAAAAGATTTTTTTGGAAATTGAGGCTGCTATAAATAGGGGGGGTTATGACATAGTTGTCATTACAGAGACATGACTTGGAGATGAGGATGGGGATGAATATAATATAGAAGGGTACAAACTCATTAGGAAGGATAGATCCAGTAAGAGAGGTGGGGGTGTAGCTCTCTGTAAAAGGACATTTTTATGTGCAGAACATTCCAGAATTTGACCACCTTGTGCCTAGTGAGGATATTTGGATTAAGCTCATACAGGACATGAAAAGGGCCTTACGGTAGGAGTGTGTTACTGGCGCCAGCTTCAAACAGTAGTGTGAACTCAATGGGCCTCATTCACCAATATCTTCCTTAGTTTTTTCTTAAATTTGTTATTGAGAAAGGTGCTAAGAAAAGTCTACGTCAGATTCATGACGTGTTCTTAAACCGCAGAATTGTTTGCACCCGTGTTCTTATAACAATGAATCCCATTGTCCTCATAAATTGAAAGCGCGTGCCAGTTGTTCCTAATTAGTATAGGTAAACACCCCGCCAGTCCTCATAAGAGGGCATGAGACTGCAAGGCCGTGTGCGCACGCAGAAATCACACACAGAAGTTGAAAAGAAAAGTTGAGAGAGAAGTCAAGAATGCCCAAACGAAAATCTAAAGACGGTGGAGCACCGGACTCCAAACGTAAGAAAAACTTCAGTAGTTCTGAAGTGGAGGTACTGCTGCAGGAAGTGAACAGCAAACGACGTGTCATATTTAGCATCAGTAGTGGATATAAAATATTGAGTAGAAATCCAAGGAAGTTATACTTATCTTATGCAATACATTTGTTAGACCACACTTGGAGTATTGTGTGCAGTTCTGGGAACCAACACATGAAAGATATAGAGGCTCTGGAAGAAGTTCAAAGAAGAGCAACAAAATTGATTCCTGGTATGAAAAATAAAAGCTATGCGGAAAGGCATAAGATGCTTAACCTCTTCAAGCTTAGTAAAAGGAGACTCGGGGGTGATTTTATTGAGGCTTTTAAATTCATAAAGGTGATCAACAAAGTAAACTACAAGAGATTCTTCAGGTTGAGTTCTGTTAGTAGAACAAGGGGACATAAATTGAAATTAACACAAGGTAGATTCCATGCAGACATTAGGAAGAATATTTTTTCCACACAGAGAGTAATCAATGTGTTGGATAGCCTGCCAGGTCATGTAGTAGAGGCAGAAACTCTGGAGATTTTCAAGACTAGGCTTGATACAGTGTTAGATACTATCTAGTCTGTAGGTAATCAGAGCACTAATTTAGTTAGGAAAATGGTGAGCATTGTTGGGCTGAACGGCCTGTTCTCGTCATTGTATTATGTTATGTTATCTCCCATTTTGAAAAAAAATCATAGTTGGTATAAGTTATTTTTGAATCCACTGAACACTGACTTGGGTTATGTGGTTAGTGTGTTCAACAAAATGCTTTCGCTGCAAATCTGAAAGACATATTTGAGATATGTCAAACACATTAAAACTGTTAGATTCCAAGGAAAAAGTATGATGCAGGAAATGTAAACATTCGATATTCTTTTCAGCCATTCAGATGTGGACTTGCTTTTGTGTTTTGGATCACTGTCTTGCTGCATAGCTCAGTTACGCTTCAGTTCATAGACAGATGACTGGACATTCTTTTTAAGAATTGGTACAGAGCACAATTCATGGTTCTTTCAATAATGGAAAATTGTCCAGGTCCCGTGACAGCAAAGCAACCCCACACCATCATACTACCACAATGTTGGACTGTTGGTATGATGTTCTTCCTGTGAAAAGCTGCATTTGCTTTACGCCAGACATAATGGGACCTCATCTGTCTAAAGAACATTTTCCTAAAAGGCTTGGGGATCATCCAGGTGTTTTTTTCAAATGTGAGATGAACATTGATGTTTCTCTTGGTTAGCAGTGGTTCCCATGAACGGGGGGGGGGGGCGGGGTTAGTGCATTGATGTGCTGATAGCAATTCCCTGAGAAAACAAGCACAAAACCGTCTAGACCCACGGTGCACCTGTACTAACTATATAGCTAGCTAGCTATGGCATGTCCTCACCTCTGTAACGTTATTTGTTGTCCTCCATGTGTCCATACATCTGTATCAGTGGTTGTAGCTGTATGTCCTTAGCTCCTACTTATGCGTGCAGGATAGCATTCGTACGCGCTAACTAGGTTAACTAAAGTAGGCGGTCCGTAAACGCTGACTAGGTTAACTAAAGTAGGTGAAACGCGAACATGTAAGGGTTAGCTAAGGTAACATTAGGCGGTAAAGCTGTGCTTAAAAATGTTGTGCCGTACCACCTGCGCATGCGTCCTACTAAACATCCTACTAAACGAAGCACCACCTAACGAAGTCCCACAAAACGTCCCTCAAAGGTCATCCGTGTGTGAGTGAGTAAGTGACCACAATTTGCCATGACGGCAGTTCCTGCGTGCCGTGGGAAAAAGGCGTCAGACACATATTCTAATCCATTGCTCAGCTTAGCAAAGAATGCACATTTCAGAGCGCCTCAGAGACGGATAGAATAATAATACATATTTCAAATAATAAATATGACATTGAAAAAAACTAAGCCTAAAACGAAATATCAACTCGCCATCCCTGCTACCTGCGTGCTGCACACAGAATACCGTATTATTTATTTAGACATTGGCAGACTACAGCATAAATTGCATCTTTTCTTTATATTCAATATTAGTAATTGTAGCGAGAAACATACACAGGAAAGTGTGTTACATTATGATAGCAACAGAACTAATGTGGACTATATATATATATATATATATATATATATATATATATTTACTGTCATTGTTTTATTATACTAGCGTGTTTTCACACATTTGCAGAGAAACGCAAATACTATCAATAAAAATGGTTTAGCGATTTCTCAGCATAATGTTGGAGTCAAAGACTAAACAAACTCACCCGATATTGTCTTCAAATGGATCCATGCCAAAGAAAAGTAATTATTCATCCTCTGATCTGCAAAAAAATTCCACTTTTGCAGAACCGCAATCCCAAAACCACTCATTGTGTGTAATAATAGCTTCAAGAGCATTTTTAGCATCCACCTGTCTCTTCAAACGCATCTTTGGAGCCATTTCAAAATGAATTCAAAATGGAAAAAACTCACAAGATTTTACAAACAAACTTTAAGTAGCATGAAGTCTACTGGCATCCATTGCTTCCCTGCTGCTGGTTAAAGCACTATAGATTGCACCTGAATGGCTAAAGATACATACCACTCAAAGTTCAGACCCTCCCGTCATTGATAAAAAAAAGAAAACCGAGTCAGCTTCGGAAATTACTTCGTTGACGACGAATGGTAGTGATTTATGATGCCAAAAGGCGTCATCCGTGTTCATGAAGTTAAGCTCCTGCAGGCAGCTTCAAGGTCCGGTTTTTATACAGTAGAAATCATTGCTTTGTACCTACAGAGCCTACTAGCCTGCTGGTGGATAATTTGGGTTGAGAAAAATACCTTGCTGTGCATTTTAGACAAAATAAGTGAAATATATATTTGAAAATGTAAGAGCCATTATTTAGGCTCTAGCCTATAATTATATATTTTGGTGACCAGAGTGCCATGAAGGCTTTACATTTCCTTGACTTTGATTAGTTTTCCCAGGCACAGACTGACAATTTCTGGCTAATACAAATTCCAGTTGATTGCAAGGTAAATCATTACTGGGTGTTTGAGCATGAAGGTGTCCAATGTAAAATTAAGTTTCCTATATACTCCCTTTGGCAATATTTATTTATATTTGTTCAACCTATGGCTTTTCAGGCATTTGTGGAGAACAATCCTGCGATTCGATGGTGCCCTACGGCGAGATGTGAGAGAGCAGTGCGACTTATACAACAGGGCGCTGGTGCCATTACCTCGGATTCCCTCAGCTTCCCCATACTCCGAGCTCCTGCAGTGGATTGTGGGAAAGGGCATATCTTCTGCTGGTTAGTTTCTGTCTCCTTTAACCCTGTAGCTTAAAGCAGGAATACTTCAGACCTCTTGTAACTGCACATTGTTTTTTATGTGGGTTTAAATCAACCATATCCAAAACCTGTGTATCCTGGAGGTTCAGGTTTACAATTTTTTTTGACCAGTCCCTGTTTTCAATGAACATTCACTAGTTTTAGCAATATTAACATTTCTTTTCATGAGGAGTACTCAACAAATAAATGGCTGCTGTGCGTTTTGCATAATTAAAGTTAACTTTAAATTGTAGTATTTGGAGGTAAAACCCAAATGCACTGACTGACAGTTCAGGTTAACTATGGCGTCATTTTTGTGCCAGAAGTATTGTCCGAAAAAAAAATCGCACGCGTAAAAAAAAATTGTAGGCGTAGATGTGGAAATGTTTCTCGTGATCAAAAAAAACTAAATCAAATGCATTTTTCTGAATTGTAAATGAAAAAGTTATGTTCACAAATGTAAAAAATTAAATTGCAATTGTTTTTTCTCACTCATTTACGATTTAATTTTTTACGAGTACGATTTCATTTTTTATGATTACGATTCTGTTTTTCTCGTGCTTGGGGTTTTGGCATGATATTGACATGGAGGCGGGGTGAAGGGAAGGGGCGACATTATTGGTCACTCGGACAAATGCGTCATTGGTAAGCGCCGTGTTTACCTCCCCTGACTGAAGGCATGCACATCATCATTCACGCTGGAACATGGCAGAGCAACGACATCCTTCTCAGGTATTTAGCTAACTATTAAACTTGTTATTGTGGATAATGAAGTACCAAGTGATGGATTGCTGGTTAAGTTACTAAAGTTAACTATTTAGGTCAGTTATATATCCAGCTGTTCACAATGTCTAGTCAAGCGAATACCGAAGGAGTTGCTGTAAACAGCTAGCTTTAGTCTATCATACCTTTATCTTCATTATTAGGTAGGTAACTTGCTAGCTTAGCTAATGTTTTTGAACCTGGCCTTGACCCTCACCTTTCAGGGTTTTAGTCAGCACAGAGATTAGAGACTGTGTGCCGTTAGGGCGTTATACCACAAAGTATACAGAACCCTAATGCTAAATCACGCTAAAGACTGTTTTATACTTCTGTGTAGTACACGTAAAAATGGGCCTGCGTAGGGGTTGTGCAGAAGGTGCGGCATGTGCAACGGTTGCAGACCACGGCCGCGTTGAGGCCTCGTACTTCCTAAAGAAATTAAAAGCACGTAGTTAGCAACCAGTGCACACATACACCGTAAAGAAGATGATTGGTTGACTGCTGACATGAGGTCACTGACATATGGCTCTGGCTAACAGGTTATAACAGTTGATTCACAAAACCGATAGGCAACGTTAAATATTCAGCTAAAAGCGCTTTTGTCAGGTGAATGTCTTCGTTGCAACAAGTTACATCTAGCTGAGCATTTTTGTGGTCATTGGTGCAGCATTTAGTAGGTTTGGAAATATGAATGAAGGTGTTTTCTTTTGAACTATAAATGGTCAGTAGCAAAATCTAATTACGTGGCCTGCGCAACCTGTGCAACAGGCAGCACAAGTATGAATGATCTGCCCGTTCGTGAGTGCCACACACAACGCAAACTACGAGAACTATGCAGACTATGCAGAAGTATAAAACGGCCTTAACAGTCATAGCTAACGTTAGCTAAGCTAGCTAGCTAGCTAGCTACCTACCTAATAATGAAGATAAAGGTATGATAGGCTAGAGCTAGCTGTTTACAGCATTTCCACATCTATGCCTACGATTTTTTTTTTTAATGCATGCTTTTTTTTCCTACGCGGACAATACTTTTGGCACAAAATGACGCCATACTTAACACCCTGAATTAAATCTACAGAGTTATGTGCCTAAACAGGGCCCTGCTTCACACACATGGCTAAGTCAGTTAACTTGATTAGTTTGTCGACATTTTGGGATAAACTCAGGATTTTTGGTTTTACTTAGCATGTTCATAATTTAGCCAGACTGCTTACTTAAGCCCAAAACAGAATCTTAAGCCCAAAGGCTAATAGGATCTGTTAACTCAGAGCGATGCGTGCCCTAACAGTGGTATTGAGCGCTGCTTCCTCACACCAGTACATTTTATATGCTGTTTGTGATCCTGAAAATACAAGCCTAATAATAAATTTTATTTGTTCATTTGTTTCATACACAAATAGCAATGGACAGTGCTTCATGTAACAGACAGAATTCTCAAACAACTTTTCTCGTCCACACAATATAGCCCCAGACCTTCTTTGCGTTTTTTTTCCCTGCTGATTACATCATCACTAATGCTCCAGTACCACAAACAATAATTCTAGCTACATTTAGTTACACATGCGCACACACGGAAGTGCACACATTTTTAAAAAACTTTTCAGTTGCCATCTTTAGTTTGTGTGGAAGCTTATTCTGTGGGGCTGTAGCAACAATGTTATACATACAGTGATCAAAAGCATACAGGTAAGATAAATGACAGTCAGTTTCACCGTTCATGGCCATTTAAGTAAGTATTCATAACTTTATTTCCTTATGCAATATTGAAATTCAAATTGTCACAATGTTCAAATCATGTTTAGGGAAAGTCATAAAGGGGAAACCACAGGCTATGTATTTGATGACAGCAGGTTTATCAGTTTTCTTAAAGTAACAATGGTCAAATTGACCACTGTGGCATTTCTAGTTTCTGCTGTTAACTACTTTTTCACTAGGCTACTGTAGCTAACCTTGTAAATGCCAAATTTCTACACTGAACAAAAATATAAATGCAACACTTTCAATTTGAAGAGTTTTTGATTTCAAAAGTAATAAACGTAAATCAGTCAACTGAAATAGATTCATTAAGTGCTTACCTATAGATTTCATGTGATTGGGGATACGGATATACATTTGTTAGTCACAGATTCCCCAAAAAAGAAGATACCATGAAATGAACAGAATTCCAATCAGTATCTTGTGTGACCACCATTTGCAACGTAACACATCTCCTTCCCATTGAATTGATCAAATTGTTGATTGTAGCCTGTGGAATATTGTCCCACTCCTCTTCAATAGCTGTACAAAGTTGTTGGATATTGGTGGGAACTGGAACACGCTGTCATATGCGCTGGTCCAGAGAATCCCAAATATGCTCAATGGGTGACATGTCCGGTGAGTTTGCAGGCCATGGAAGAACTGGGACAATTTCAGCTTTGAGGAATTGTGAACAGATCCTTGCAACATAGGGCCGTGCATTGTCATGCTGAAATATGAGGTGATGACGGTGGATGAATGGCACAGCAATGGGCCTCAGGATCTCATCACAATATCTCTGTGCATTCAAATTGCCATGGATAAAATGCGCTTGAGTTCTCTACCCATAGGATATGTCTGCCCATACCAATACCCCACCACCACCATGGGCCATTCTGTTCACAATGTTGACATCAGCAGACCGCTCACCCAACCGACACCATACACGCTGCCTGCCATCTGCCTTGTACAGCTGAGACCATGATTAATTAGAGAAGAGGACCGTTCTCCAGCGTGCCAGTGGCCATCGAAGGTGAGCTCTTGCCCACTTACGTCGATTGTGACACCGAACTGCAGACAAATCAAGACCCCGGTGAGGACTTCTAGCACGTAGATGAGCTTCCCTGAGGCGATTTGTCACAGTTTGTACAGAAATTCTACGGTTGTGTAAACCAACTGTTGCATCAGCTGTGCGTGTGGCTGGCCTCAGACGATCCCGCAGATGAAGAAGTCGGGATGTGTCAGTCCTGGGCTGGCGTGGTTACATGTGGTCTGCAGTTGTGAGGCCTGTTGGACGAACTTCCAAAATCTCTGAAACGATGCGGGAGGCAGCTTGTGGTGGAGAAATGAACACTCATTACTCTGGCATCAGCTCTACAGGACGTTCCTGCAGTCAGCATGCCAACTGCGTGATCTCTTAACTCTTGAGGCATCTGTGACATGGTGTTGAATGACAGAACACTCAACATTTCAGGGTGGCCTTTTGTTGACCCCATCATGAGGAACACCTTTGTAGTGATCATGGCTTTTAATCAGCATCTTGATATGCCACACCTGTTCAGGAGATGGATTATCTTTACAAAGGAGAAATGCTAGCTAACAATGATATATACAAATTTCTGGGCAAAATTTGAGAGAAATAAGATCTTTGTGCACATAGAACAAATCTTTGAGCTATTATTTAAACGCATTAAATGGCTTCAATAAAAGCGTTGCATTTATATTTTTGTTCAGTGTAAATTAATGTTAGCTAGCCCTATAGATTGTTTTCTGACATACCATTTGTAGATCTGTCTGTTGTGTATACAGTACCCCATTAAAAACGTTGTTGTTTAAAAATTTGACACGCTTTCATTTATTTGTTATTCATGGTAAAGGAAAAATAACAAAATCCATGTCTGTGTGTTTCTTTGAGCTAGAATGTACACTACATGGCCAAAAGTATGTGGACACCTGTCATTCAATGTATCATCCAAAATTATGGGATGTCAGTCCACCCTTTGCTGCTGTAACAGCCTCCACTCTTATGGGAAGGCTTTATACTAGATTTTGGAGCATCGCTGTAGGGATTGGCTTCCATTCAACCAGAAGAGAATGAGGTCGGGCAATGATTGGCCAACTAGGCCTGGATAACAGTTGGTATTCCAGTTCATCCCAAAGCCGTTGGGTGGGGTTGAGGTCTGGGCTCTGTGCAGGCCAGTCAAATTCTTCCACACTGATCTCGACAAAAACATTTTTTAATGGACCTCGCTGTGTGCCCGGGGACATTATCAAACTGAAACAGGATAGGTCATTCCCCAAGCTGTTGCCACAAAGTTGGAAGCACAGAATCGTCTGGAATGTTAAATTAAGATTAGACTTTTTTGGAACTTTCCATGGGGCTTGCGCCCATTACCTAGCCATGAGTTCAGAGAACGTTCCAGCCTGTTTCCTCACCCTGAGTCCACGGGATCGCTCAAACCCTGCCTCTTGCTGCATGGTCATGGACTGCTTCAGCCCTGTTCCTCCCCTGCCTATGCCCTGATCCAGCCTGGAGCTCCAGATCTATCCTGGCTGGAGCTATCCTCTAAAGTGCACTATACTGAACTATACCATTTGGTCTTTTATTATTCCTGTTTGCTATCACCTCAAGTGTAACCTGCTTAACCTCCATTTTATTTGCTGTGATAGATCTTCTGTAGCATTTCTGCTACTTTCCATTCAACTGTTACTTTACAACAGGCTGGACAGTGGAGGATGCCCCCCCCCACCCCCCCCTCCCCCCATAGCTGGGTTTTTCTCAAGATTTCTTCCCATTGGGGAGTTTTATCCTGTCACTGTGAGGGTTTTAAGGGTTTTCTCCCCTCAAAACCCTCACAGTGAAGCGTTTTTCTCTCAGTTGTAAGAAGTGCTTTTTCTATGCAAATAAAATTGAACAAAGGGAACTAGCCCAAATCATGAAAAACAGCCAAGGGGTGTCCACATAGTTTTGGTCATGTAGTGTATGTGTGTTTTCATGTATGTATGTGTATGTCTCTCTCATAGCCTACATTTATATCCATTACTATTACCAGATTATTAGTTACTCATAATAAACACAGTACCAAAAGAAGTGATTTTCAAAATGGCAAGTTACTCACACATACTAAGCACTGTGTATAAGTCATGAATTCAAACTTACTAGGCCTGCCATTTAAAGTATTGATTTCAAAATTAGGTCAAGTTACAAGAAACAATATTGTCTTAGTTCACTCAAACTATTTTAGTTTACTCAAATTAAGCTGTATCCATGCTATCTATTGTTTCTCGTGTTATTTTCAGTAACTTGGCCCTTCGTTTTTTCATCTTACCATCTGAAGGGAATGTGGTCATTCAAACTTTGTGCCACATCAAAGTGTCAAATAACAAAAAAATGCCTTGTGGAAGAAGACATCATTTAAATGAATGTTTTTAACAGCTGATGAACTTACACTCCAGAAAGGATATAGTTTATTTTTGGTTGTCAAATTAATGTAACAAAATGTACAAGTTCTTGTATATTTGCAACATAAAATAAATACTGAATAGATATTGTACATACTGTGACACCACAAGAGGTTGGGTTCTTGATAGAAGATAAATTCCCCTCCGGTGGCTGCAGCCAACACCAAAACTAAGTTGCTGATGACTGCTATGTCCCCATCTGGTGGCCATGGTTTACTACATATATGGCCTCCCTCTAAAAAACTACAATCTCCTGGAGCCTGTGTGCAGGTCAGCACACCTGAGGGATATCAAGTCCAGTGATTGCCTCAAGGGAGACCTATGTCTTCACCATTGTTAACAAACATAGGGAGGGAAGTGGTGAAAGGAACCTTGTCTGTGGCCTCTCCTGGTGAACCATCAACGGCTGGTAAAGCCTACTATTTTTTGAGTTTTTGTCCTCTTTGAGTTTTTCAAGGACTTAAAAAAAAAGAAACTAACACAGCTGATTGCTGATTATTTCACTATGAAGGATTTGACACTTCATGTCACAGATACACTTTGAATGACCACATTCTCATCAAATGGTAAGATGAAAGTACAGAGAGTTACTTGAAGTAATTTTGGAAACATTGGGTAGCATTGTTTGGAATCCAGCTTGTTTAATTTGTGTGAGCTAAGATAGCCAATATTGTTCCTGAGTTTTTAAAACCCATATTATAAGTAAGGTAAGACTGTTTTGCTCCTAAGGTTAAAAATATTACATTCTATATAAAATTTAATTTAATTAAATATTCTCCCCAGGGACAGGGAGGGAATTTTCCACTTTTTTCCTTCGTTAAGCCCTCAGATAGAAAACTAGCCTGTTAGCTGTTTCAGCTACCTTCTTGCTGACGGAAGGCTTTTTTGTGGTTTTTCGTTCGCCAAGGAGTAAAATATAACTACTGTAATTTGCCTTCATTGTTATGTGCTAACATTAGCTGTAGTTTATTATAATCTGATTCTGGATAAATTTTGGTTGTATTTTGTCCTGAAATATAAATTAAATATTACCTAGCAAGAGTTCCTTCAGTTACTGCTATTTAGTAAAAGTAAAGTTAGTTGATTATTATCGGATTGATTCCACACCTGATATTATTTGATATTATTAGTTATTTTTTGTGTTATTAATTCAATGCTTAACGTTTGGTATTTTTCTTCTCTGGTTTCTGCTGTTAGTTGTCCAGAGCCACCTCAAGCATTTTTAAGTTGTAAATGTAAATGGACTGCATTTATATAGCGCTTTTATCCAAAGCGCTTTACAATTGATGCCTCTCATTCGCCAGAGCAGTTAGGGGTTAGGTGTCTTGCTCAAGGACACTTCAACATGCCCAGGGCGGGGTTTGAACCGGCAACCCTCCGACTGCCAGACAATCGGTCTTACCTCCTGAGCTATGTCGCCCCTTGTCGTTGTGGTCTTGGAGTCTCCATTTTGGCAGAAACTTACTCTAGACTTAGGGAGCACTTGGGTGATAGTTAGGGAGTAAAAATGTGGCCAAAGCTGTGTGAGTGTTGCAGGATGATCACGCTTCTGGAAAGTGATTTCCAGGGGGAATTTATATGCTACTGTTGCCGGCTCATTGAGCATCTCGAAGATCTTCTATCTCGAGGACCAGCTTGCTAGACTCCACAGTTTGCAACTGGTAGAGTTCCAGGAACTGAGTAGCATGTGCACACCACAGCTGGGAAGGGGGGAGAATCCAGAGCAGGCAGGGAGAGATAGTTGGGTGTCCACACAGGGGTGTCCAGAGGTTGTGGCGTCCAACCGATTCCAGTCCTTACAGGAAATGAACCTGGCCCTTGACCCTGAGAGTGGGACGACTGATGAGACACTGGGCACCCAGATGGCCACATCCTCCCAGAAAAGGGAGTTGGCGATAGTGGGGACGCCATTATTAGAGGGATGCATAGTCTATTCACACGAAAATGAATCCGGTATGATGTGTTACCTGCGTGGTGCGCAGGTAGGAGAAATTCTGGAGGATGTGGACAAGCTCCTAGCCAGAGCAGGGAAGGGTTTAGTGTTCATGGTTCACAAGGGAACCAAAAACATAGGTAAGGGTAGGTTTGTGGTTATGCAGAACAAATTCATGGAGCTAGTAGAGAGTATTAACAGTACATCCACGGTAGTTTTTTCTGGAAAATTACTGGTACCACTGGTGGAAGTAGAGTGAAGCAACGTTTATTTGGTGGTTTAACGCATAGCTACAAACCTGGTGTAGGAAGGAGGGGTACAGGTATATGGGGCACTGGGACTGCTTTTGGGACCTGTACAGGTGTGACAGCCTGCAACTGAACCACCAGGGGTACCGCTGCACTGGGCCAGCTTATGCTTAGGGTAGCACAGGATTATTTAAAGTAGAAGTTTAGGGCAGGGTTGGTAGAGAGTGAAAACGGTAAAGAGGTGCAGGCTGTCTGGATGGAAGCTGCCAAAGCTACCTATAATAGAGTGAGCACCAATATATTTTTTAAAGCAAAAGTAAGGATGACGTGGGACAGTGGGTTGGTGGAAGGATAGGAAGGTTAGGTCCAGTAACCTCCAGTTAACTGCTTCCTATCCAAGTGGGGGTATAGCTCTCTATGTAAAAGAACATCTTAATGTACTAGAAATTCCAGAAATTGACCAACTCATGCCTAGTGAGGATATTTGGATTAAGCTCATAGGGGGGACATGAAAAGAGCCTTACTATAGCTGTGTGTTACTGGCCACCAGTTTCAGACAGTAGTGTGAATTCAATGCCCTTTGCAAACATAAAACAGGCTTGTCAGGAAGGTGAGACTATTATTAGGGGTGACTTCAGCTACCTTGCTATTAGTTGGGAACTGATGATAGGGCAAGGAAAATGTGAGAAAGAATTTCAACATGTTGTCAATGACCTTTTTTTTGCACAGTATGACAGTCAGCCTACAAAAGGGTTCTACAAATCAGTTCTGGTTCATGTGCTATGTAATGATCCTGACAGAATTTCAGCATAGAGGTAATTGAGCCACTTGGGACAAGTGATCATTCTGCAGTTATTTTTGATATATTTTTGCAAATTAACAGGGCCTTCTATAAGGCCAGATTTTTTCATTTTAGGCAAGCCATTTTTAACAAGATGCAAGCAAATTTAAGTAATATAGACTGGGTCCAACTTCAATAAAACGTGGCATTTCAGGTTATTCTGTAATGTATCAGGTGTAGTTGAAAAGCAGGCTCAGTGAGAACAAGCCACTGAGAGTGAAAAAAACTGTATAAAATGTATAAAACTGTGACAGCACTGAGCTTAATAAGGTTGAATATTGCAATGTGCATCCTAAGGTTAAAGAACTACTGGAAGCTAAAGTTGATTTTCCGCCGCGTGGTACCGGCTCAACTCGACTCTACTCTACTCGCTGTTGGTACCAGGTACTTCATTTTCCACTGCAGATAGTACCCCCGTCAATGTAGCTGGTCATCATATAGCGCCGCTGCCGTATGAAATGGTGGTCTGCAGTGTTTTCACGTCACCTTTTGGTATCGCGTCAGCTTGCTTGGAACCTCGACAGAGTTGATACGATAAAAAGTACCAGGTACTATCCACAACTTTTGTCCGATGGAAAACCAAAAAAGTCGAGTAGAGTCGAGTCGAGTTGAGCCGGTACCATGCGGTGGAAAAGTGACTTAAGAGGGTTGTAGGGGACATGCCGCTACTTCTCATAGTGGGGCACCAAAATGTAGAAGATATACATCAATATCCTCACATGTGGCACCAGCATATAATAATCAGTCTCATAATTAAATATACAAACTATAAATTGTAATTAATTTATTAATTTTATTATGTAAATTAAATTAATTATTATTAAAATTACACATTATAGTCAATCTTAACCAAATCATAATATCATGTTCAGCTAATACCAAACTAATATAAATGATTCAGCTAAGAGGTGAAGGTATTCTAAATTCTTTGGATTAGCAGCGTCTGACTCAATTCAACACAAGAGTAATATAAATACAGACAACCGTGTAAATATAATAAAGTTTATTGAACACAAAGTACCGAAAAGGCAAAGCACAATTCCCTACAATGATGTAATAAACTGTGTGAGTGCACATGTGTGTAGGTGTTGTGTGCGCGTGTGAGGAGTGTTGGCTGTTCTCCTAGGTCGGGGTTGTGTACCGTGGACACGTGTTCACGGGAACAAAGGAACACGATGGAGTATGAAAGGAGGGGTTTTTGAATCTAGACAAAGCAAGTGAAGAAACAATGGCACATGAAGCGTACCAAACAGATAAAGGATAATGGATATATGGATATCGGTGTGTGTTTTATAGAGATCAACATGCCGTGTTATGACTGGTTAGTAATTAAAATAGATCACATGCAAGATATGTTTTGTGCGTGACATACATTAAAACTAACGCAGTGCGGTGGATGGCTTAGAGCTAACCGAACATACAGAACGTTTACATTAATAATAAAACACAATAACCGTCACAGTTATGTACATCCAATAATGCAGGTCCACGTACCCAAGTATACTCAAAGAGTTTGGTGAGTTTGGCATTAAACCACTGAAAGGTAATTTTAGACTTTATTTTTAGTCTTTAGAAAGATAAATACCACAGGGGTGGAAGCAAGGTAATATAATACCAATATATATGAAAGTGGACCGTACTGATCCAGGAAACTACAAGCGTGTCAGGTTAACTTGCGTCATGTGTAAAATACTGGAATCTATCATTTGAGATGAATTGTTTCTTGAAAATAACAACATCCTAAGGGATAGTCAGCATAGTTTTCGCAAGGGAAGGTCATGCCTGAAAAACCTTTTGGCATTCTATGAAGGAGCTACCAAGTGCTTTGACTATAACAATGATGATATTATATATTTAAATTTCCAAAAAGCATTTGATGAGGTACTACGAGACACTTATTAGCAAAATGAAGACAGTAGGATTTACAGGAGATATTTCAGAGTGGGTTTGGAACTGGCTACAAGGTAGAACATCAAGAGTAGTAGGAGGGATATTATCTGAGCAGGCATCTTTGGGAATATAGCTAAATGCAAAGTTCTACTAGCAGGAAATAAAAACATACGACAAGATTACTTTACGAGAGGGACAAAATTGGAATGTACTCACTTTGTAAGTACAGTACAGTACGGATTGATCACAGCTTTTCAGGTTCTAGGCATTGTGCTGTCGCAATAAAAAAGGCCATCAGGATGCTGGGATATGTAGCCAAAAGTACTAAGAGTATAAATCCAAAGAAGTTATACTTCTTTTATGCAATGCATTTACAAAGGTTTATATACACCTAGGCTAAAGATATTCAAACTCAGTTTTTCACAACTCTGCACATTTCATGTTACCATACATTTGTTTTTGGCAAGTCAATTTGGGTATCTACTTTGTTCACATCAGAGATCATTTTAAAACAATCAATTAGAGACAGATTTATTTAACCTTTAATTCACTATATCACAATTCCAGTGGGTCAAAAGTTTACATACACCAAGTTGACTATCTCTTTAAACAGTCTATAAAAATCTTGGGACCACACAGACACTGTTCAGTAAGAGGCACAAATTAACTCCCAGGGCTGAACGAACTTTGGTCTGAAAGGGTTAACTGAACCCCAAGACAACAGCAAAGGAACTGGTGAAGGTGTTGGAGGCATCAGGTACCAAAGTATCTGCATCCACCATTAAGAGAATTCTACATCGCCATGGCCTGAAAGGCTGTCGTGCAAGGAAGAAATCCCTACTCCAAGACCGGCATTAAAAAGCCAGAATGAAGTTTCCTCCTAGCTTTGTGGAGGAAAGTTCTCTGGTCAGATGAAACAAAAATTGAACTGTTTGGCCATAATGATCAGCGCTATGTATTGAGGAAAAAGGGTGAGGCTTTTAATCCAAAGAACACCATCCCAACTGTGAAGTATGGGGGTGGCAGAATCATGTTGTGGTAGTGTTTTGTTGGAAAAGGGACTGGTGCACTTCAGAAAATAGATGGCATCATGAGGATTATCTAGAAATACTGAAGCAACACCTCAAGACAGCTAGAAAGTTCAAACTTGTTCGCAACTGGTTCTTCCAGCAGGACAAAGATCCTAAGAAAACTTCCAATGTTGTAACAAAATGGCTTAAAGACAACAAAGTGAAAGTATTGGAGTGGCCATCACAAAGCCCTGACATGAATCCCATAGAAAATTTGTGGACTGAACTGAAAAAGCCTGTCTGAGCAAGGAAGCCCACAAACCTGACTGAGTTACTTCTGTCAGGAAGAATGGGAAAAAATTCCAACAAAGTATTGTGAGAAGCTTGTGGAAGGCTATCCCAAGCGTTTGGTGCAAGTTACGAAATTAAAAGGCAGTGCCACCAAATACTAACAAAGTGTGTGTAAACTTTTGACCCACTGAAAATCTGATATAGTACACAAAAGCTGAAATAAATCTGTCTCTTAGCTATTATTTTGAAATGATCTTATATGGAAATAAAGGAGATGCCCTAATTGACTTAACACAGGAAATGTATGTTAACATGAAATGAGTGGAGTTGTGAAAAATTTAGTTTGAGTGTATTTAGCATAGGTGCATGTAACTTTTGGCCTCAACTGTATTAGTGTGCGGTTCTGGGGGCCGTACATCTAGAAAGATATAGAAGCCCTGAAAATGGGCAACCAAATTGTTTCCTGGTATGAATGGTAAAAGCTTAGAAGAAAGACTTAAGATGCTTAATCTCTTCAAGCTTAGTAAAAGATGACTTAGAGGTGATTTGATTGAGGTTTTTAAATTCATAAAGGGGATTATCAAAGCTAACTAGAAGAGGATTGGTACCAGAGTTGAGTTCTGGCAGTTGAACAAGGGGACATAAATGAACATTAGCAAAAGGCAAATTCCACGCAGACATTAGGAAGCATTTCATCATGCAGAAAGTAGTAAATGTGGTGAGTAGCCTGTCAGGTCATGTAGTATAGGCAGAAACTCAGGGGGGTTGTCAAGACCAGGGCGTCATACAGTGTTAGATACTATCTAGCCTGTAGGTAATCAGAGCACCAGGTGTAATTAACAAATTGTGGGCATTGTTGTGTTGAATGACCTGTTATTTTGTGTTATGTTATGCTTGATTTGATATGATTGCTTTCTTTTGCCATTATTTCATGATCTACAACCTCAAAACAAAATAAAAACCAACATACATAGGTTACATCATGTGAGAAAAATATTTATTTTGTCAATTTCGACATGATCCCGCAAAGGGCAGGGCTCACTTTATATCTATATAAAGAGCATGTTTTTGGTGAGTGATTCATCTTCCATTTATAGCAGAGCGGGTGCACATAGTTATTTGAGATGATTCCTTCTAAGATTAAAGGTGCAGTGTGTAGAATTTATTGGCATCTAGCGGAACGGACTTGGCAGAAATGGAATATAATATTCATAAGTATGTTTTAATTAGTGTATAATCCCATGAAAATAAGAATCGTTATGTTTTCGTTACCTTAGAATGAGCCCTTTATATCTACATAGGGAGTGGGTCCTCTTCTACGGAGGCCACCATGTTGCATTGCCAGGTTTCTACAGTAGCCCAGAACGGAAAAACTGCTCTAGGGACGGCCTTTCACGTTATAAATTTTGGTGGGTGGCGCGAATGCCCCGGTTGGAAGACAAAGAAGAAGAAAGAAGAGACTGAGTGGTCCGTTTGTGAAATATACGTGCATTTGTGATGCCTAGGTACCTTCCAAAATAGCTGTGCATAATACCACACGTGTTGTTTACGGCCTTGATGCCCTTTTTAGTACAGTCTGGCTTGATTGACAATTTATCTATTCAGTAGGTGAGAGTATAAGCTTTCTAACGATGTATAACATGTCTAATTTTTCTTTTGGAATAGCGTTTTATTGGTCAGCGTAATCGAGTTTAACATCGCATTCACTTACGCATTCACTCTGTGGTAGCAGTAAAAGATGCTGCACCTAACGAAACGTTGTCAACGATTTTTTGTAATTTCTTGGAAAATACTATTATTATTGAGGACTTCCGGGCAGAGCTAAGCCATATGTTTGCTGATAGACCTAGCTGACATCGTTTTCTGGTGTAAGACAGAAGCGGATAGAAATATATCATTGATTTACTGTCTCTATCTCTATCTATGGAAAACAGATAAGATTTCATCATTGCTATGTAAGTATTACTGCTCGAAATATTTCGGTTATATACGTAATTTTTGAAATTGAGTGTCTTTAAATAGGTTAGTGGTATTATATAATGTGGATATTTCACACTGTAATGTAAGCGTTAGTAGTGTAATAGTTTTTGTGATGCATGCAACAGTGATGACGAGAGTGTTGGAACATTGCCAAAACGTGGTGGACGGTTGAAAATTGTTTTCATATCGTCCCATCTCCATACAAGAAATCATACGAGAGTACAGAGTATAAAAATACATACATCTGATATCAATGTTTCATCTTAAACCTTCATAAGGGCTTCATTTATATTCTTTACAATGGACAAAAAGCATTATGTTCCTTTCTGGAGAGATTTTGGGTATGTTTCTGGACCCCTAGCTATTTTAGATCACTGTACTGACAATAGGCTTGTATTTACCACTTGAAAATAATGCAACAGTGAATATCTTGAGTAAAAACAGTTGATTTGTAGTGAAATATGTGAATTTGTTGTGATTTACAGCAATGCATTGACATTTTGGGTAGATTTGGAGACACTGGGTACACTGCTTAGTTTTTGCTTCATAGATCTTTAGTAGTTCTACATATCCACCCTTAGATTTTATGAACTTTTTATGAACGTTTTTGATCCAGGACCTGTGTACTTTAACCTGCTGTATGCAATCTCCCAGTGTTTCATTGCGAACTAAAAAAGAGCAAATTCATTTTAGATTTTTTACCTAGACAGTTGCATTTGTGATTTGTGGCACTTTATTTCTTTCAAAATTATGAACATAAAGTAATCTAAGCTAGTATTGTAAATGGTACAAATGTCGTGCTTCATTTAAGCCATTTTCAAATCTCTGTGGTGTTCACATCTGGAGTTATAAAGCTTTAAGTAGGGTACCCCCTAAGTGGGCAAGGATCAGCCAGATTTGGCATGTGCGCTAAGAGGTTAACCTGCATTGCTTCCTATTGCTGCATTGCTGTATATCCAGCTGTATAAATGGATTCAATGTAAATGCCCTGGATAAGAGAATCTGCTAAATGCCTGTAATGTAATGTCTCTTGGTGTAGCCAAATCGTCGAAAATGTCTAAATAGTGCATTGCTGTAAATCATAACAAATTAACTATTTTGACTCTTAAAACTCACTTTTCTATCATTTTCAAGGGAGAATTAATATCTTTTCATCAGTATAGGGGTCTAAGATATTAAGGCATCCAAAAACCTTTTCAAAACTTCATGAATAAAATGATATTTGTACATTATACAGCATATAAATTAGCTCCTTATGATGGTTTAATATGAAACATTGATATCACATTGAAGAATAATGTAAAAACATTGTAACACACTGTGGTCCACATACCTAACTAAGTAATCGTTCACATTTGTAATGATTTTTCTGTACTGTACAGTAATTTTTTTTTTCTGTAATTTTTTGTTGCATGTTGATGGGATGACATTTTTACAAATTTTACCATTTATAATGCATTTTTGGTAATTTGTATGTGTCCTAATCAGAGGTGGGTAGAGTAGCCAAAAACTGTACTCAAGTAAAAGTATTGTTACTTTAAAATAATAATGACTCAAGTAGAAGTAAAAGTAGTCATCCAAATAATTACTTGAGTAAGAGTAAGAAAGTAAGTGAAGTAAGTGAAAAGACTACTCAAGTACTGAGTTACTTCATATAATCTGATTTAATGTTGAAATAAGCAGAGCAAGATGAACGTAAAAATCCAAATGTCCAAAATATAAAATTGTAAATGCTTGTCCAATAGAAATAAACAAAATATGAAATAGCCATGTGCAAATTCAAATATGGCCTAAATCATATCCCTTTAAATAAAACAGTACACAGGAGGTTCATCAGAAGAGGAGGATTTTCGCTTTCTGTTGTACTCTATTAAGTCTGTATACCTCATCAGTTTGTTGGGGTGAACCCTCAGTTGACAGAAAAAATATCCATGAGGCTATAGGGGATTTATCCATTAAAATAGACTCATCATCACAACAAAGAGGAGCCTGCTCAAATTCAAACAGAAACTTTATATGTGGAAAATATAATGCTTTGTCGCACCATTATTGTACCTTATGATGCACTTATCCACAATATTCCAAAGTCCCATGATGCCCTGCACGGAATATGTGCAGAACTTCCGGTTTAGCGTAAACAAACTTTATGTATGCTATGCAATGCTATGCAATGTTCCAGCGCTCACGTCATGACTGTTGCATGCTTCACAAAAACTATTACACTACTAACTAACGCTTACATTACAGTGTGAAATATCCACATTAATACCAGTAACCTATTTAAACACACTCAATTTAAAAAATAACGTATATAACCGAAGTATTTTGAACAATAATAGCCTACTTACATAGCAATGATGAAATCTTATCTGTGTTCAGTAGATGGAGACAGAGACAGTAAATCAACAATACAGTTCAATCCACTTCTGTTTTGCTCCAGAAAACGATGTCAGCTAGGTCTATCAACAAACATGCGGCTTAGCTATGCCCAGAAGTCCTCAATAATAATAGTATTTCCCAAGAAATTACGAATAATAGTTGACCACGTTTCGTGAGTGAATGCATAAGTGAATGCGATGATAAGAAAAAGTTTGGTTACGCTGACCTAAAAAACGCTATTCCAAAAGCAAAATGAGACATGTTATACATCGTTAGAAAGCTTATACTCTCACCTACTGAATAAATGAATTGTCAATCAAGCCAGACTCTACTAAAAAGGGCAACAACGACGTAAACAACAGGTGTGGTATTACGCGCAGCTATTTTGGAAGATACCCAGGCGTCACGAATGCGCTTATATTTCACAAACCGATTGTCCAAGACAATAAATGACCACTCAGTCAAATAGTTAGCTATCCACAGCCAAAACTAACCTACAACTTACCGCCACATATTTTCTCAAGTTCGAAGTTGAGTTCTTGTAGGCTGAAATGTCAACATTTCTAGGCAGACAAAGAAGGCAGCGCATAATGTAACTACTGTTTTTGGTAGTCTGTAAGTAAAACATAGTTTGAACGTGAGGCCAGGGGTGTTCTGCCTCCTACGAATCACCCGCCGTTGTTTCAGCCATTGTTGTCGCACACTCATCCTTCTGTGTGCTGTGACTGGCTACGTTTGATTGGTGAAATGGAGTCATGTGGGGCTATGACAGCGCCAAAGCAAAGACCAGTCAGCCTCTTTGGCTGAAGTCTCTCTGAGAGAAAGAAACAAACAGAACGTGCGTTGAGTAAAAAATAGGTAAAAAATAAAAGTAACGAGCGGAATGTAGCCGAATATAACGGAGTAAAAGTAACATTTTTTCTTCGCAAATATACTCGAGTAAAAGTGAAAAGTATGTTGCATTAAAACTACTCTTACAAGTACAATTTATTCAAAAAGTTACTTAAGTAAATGTAACGGAGTAAATATAACGTGTTACTACCCACCTCTGGTCCTAATACTGTAGCTTATTCTTCTGCCTAGTTGGCTTTGCAGAGGTTAGGTCTGAATAGTGTTCACTGTGTGAACTAAACTGTGTTCTTGGCTAGAAATAGCTGTACAAAATAAGCATTGTACCTTACTGAACCTGTGTTTAGCAGTTGTCTATGACCATGAAATGCACTTGTTGTATGTCGCTTTGGATAAAAGCGTCTGCCAAATAAATGTAATGTAATAACCACTCCAAGGGAAATGTTACATTCCTCTAGCACATATCACCGCACGGTAAATTTGAAGTATTTTAAAGTATTTTCCATGCCATTTCCATTCCATACTAACAGCTAGGCTTGTTGTTAGCCCCCAATTCAAATGTGATTAGCATTATTTGCAAAGGCTAACAGTTGTGTCTTCTGGCTAATGTGAATATACATTTTTTAAAATAAGAGACAAGGCAATAAATGACCACTAAATCTTGAAAGGGACATTTTTACAGGTGAAACCAATATAAGTTTGTGTATTTATTCCATTTTTAGTCACTGATATTGGTAGTAGAATGACACAAAAAAGCCTTGTCTCACTATTCAGTGAGCAGTGCTTTTAACCACAGTGTTGGCATACCTTTGGGGCTGTTGTTGGATTTATCTTGTTACTATGACGGAATACAGATATTTGGTGGAGAAAGAACAATTTTATGAACTCCCAGATAGACACTATCATGTCTAACAATCTCCCATAATTAAGTGTAATTACAGTTAGCTATACTTTTTAGGGTGTTTTTTTAATTATATATATACTGTATATTTTTAAGTGTGTCATGCTTTGGGGGTGTAGTTGCAGATGAGACTGCAGGGAGGGGGTGCTTGTCAAATAGACGACTTGCGTGACAATGATGGCACTTATGAACTCTGTATTTGGCAAAGTTGTCGATTATCGTCTATTATTAAACCTAGAACACAAAGTTTGTTATTTCCACTGTGAAAATGGCTTAAATGAAGCACGACATTTGTATCATTTAAAATACTTACTTTAGATTAGTTTATATTCATAATTTATGAAGAAATAAAGTGCCAAAAATGCAATTATCTTGGCAAAAAAATAAATTAACTTGTTTTTTTAGTTTGCAGTGAAATACGAGAGATTGCATATAGATGGCAGGTTAAACTATACATGTCCTGGATCAAAAACTCCTTGACCACAAGTGTGTAAAATCTCAGGGTGGATATGCAGAACTACTGAAGATCTATGAAGCAAAAAGTAAGCAGTGTACCCAATGTCTCCAAATCTATCCAAAATGTCTAAATTGTGCATTACTGTAAATCACAACATAATCATGTATTTCACTACAAATCAACTGTTTGTACTCAAGAAACACACGTTTGCATCATTTCCAAGTGGGAATTACAAGCTTTCCATCAGTACAGGAGTCTAAAATATCTAGGTCTAGAAACATATCCAAAATCTCTACAAAGATGAGTAAAATGCTTTTTGTCTATTATAAAACATATAAATTTGCCTCTTATGATGTTTATGATGAAACATTGATGTCAGATTAAAAAATAATGCAAAACATTGTGACACAATGTGGTACACATACCTAAATGTGTAATCATTAACTCTTGTGTGATTTTATGTACTCTACAGTATGTAATGTTTTCTTGAATGGGGATGGGATGACATTAAAACAATATTCAACTGTCCACTGAAACATGTGGCAATGTTCCAGCTTCATGTCAGATCAGGTGCTTGAAACATAAGCATGACTGAGCTACCAACGAATGCTTACATTACAGTGTGAACTATCCTCATGATAAAATAGCACTAACCTATTTAAAGACACTCAATTTAAAAATGTAAAGTACATAACCAAAATATTTTGAGCAGTAATCCTTACATATTGAGGATGAAATCTTATCTGTGTTCAATAGATAGAGACAGAGACAGATAATCAATGCTTTCATTCTCCTCTGCTCTGCTAACATAGTCCAGAAAACAATATCAGCTGGGTCTATCAGAAAATATATGACTTAGCCATGCTCAGAAGTTCTCAAGAATAATATTTTCTGAAAAATGACGAAACTCTTTGATAGAATTTTGCCAGCGCTGAGAAACTTTGTCTTGAGCATAGTTTTCCTGAATCCTCTACTATGATAAGGTGTGATCCTGTGTGAACTGGTGTGGTCCTAAAAGGGGAGGGGTAAAATATTGAGTGACATGAACAGTAAATTAGAACACCACTGCTGTTATTCTACACAAGCAAAATCTATCTATGGGTACTAGCTTGTTACTATGGTCAATTGCTTAACATTTGACTGCCTTTCTGCTATTCACCACCAGATGAAGCCATAGAGCCTACCGCATTAGACAGCCATCTTGGGTAGGTTCAATGAAAGGGTCTTGGGAGGCCATCTAGCTAAATTACCAGAGGGCAGCCATCATGTTGAGGCTGACCCATTAGCATCCTATTAGTTGCCTTTACTGTGACTCTCAACACTCTTGCAACTACAGGCATTAGCTAGCATGGACCAGCACTGCCGTTAACTATTGTCAATGTTAAGACACACAGAAGTAAGCATAGTACACGCACTAATAGACATACATTCCAGGCATGCAGAAGTTATCGCAGAGTGGTTCTACCGTTATACTGTACAGTCACATAATAATAATATACCTAACAAATATACAAACATGCAGTATATACAATAATTGCAGTAATTAAAGCCGCAAGCGGCGTTAGGAGGGGTCCAAGCATTGGCACTATTGCGCCCCCTATGGAGCACTTTTAAAATGGTTTTGTCCTCATGCTCATATACCTTCACCCAACATATCTACTGAATATCATGATGATTGTATAAAATATTGATGACTTATTGCTGCCAATTTTGTGGCATCACTTCGCTTTGTCGAAGTTCGAGAAGTTTGTCGGTTGACAGCGGCCATACCGTTTATCTGATTGGGCCCATTTATATTGCGTTTATGTAGGTTGTTCCCCTGAGGCTCTTTATCCGATTTGGTGCTGATTGGGCCAAAATTGGAAAAGCCCTGTAGAAACTAGAAACTAGACCCGACGGTGTCGGATTACTTAAGCCGCGTTTCCACCAAAATTACCCGGAACTTTTAGTCCCAGGAACTACTTTTCAAGGAACTAAAAGGTTCCTTCAGCCCATGGTTTTCTGCGTTTCCACCGCGGTCTAAAGTCCCGTGAAGATTAGGCAAATTAGCCCACTGACGTATGAAAAAGCGACGTTGTCGTCCGTCCATCTGTCCTATGATTTCTTCTGTAACCCCATACTACCACCGAAGTAGCCTACATTATTTTCTAATAACCGGGACAGCCCGGAGGGGTTTATTCCACTTATATACAACGGGCTACCAACAATGACTGTATATGGTTACTTTTGTATTTATTGATTTTTATCGATTTAATCACCTGGAATTGAAATATTCTTCTGCTGCCGTTTGGGCATATTTTACCGTTGTCAAGCAAAAATGTCGTTGGTAGTTGAACTTGGACCATTGTTATGCAACAAATAGTATATAACAGGCCAATAGTCAGATTGTAACTGTTTTATATATCCTCTCAAACACATTCATTATGTTTTTATGCGAACATTCGCTTTCATGTCTTGACATCCGAAGCGACAGAATGCATTCACATTTCCAATATAACTGGCAACAACAGCAGAAAACATGCACACGTTGTAAACAATTTGCTGTTTGATTACTTTCTCATCGTCAATTCCATATAGGCTAATCGCAAAATGACAAGAATAGAACGAAAATCGGACTTGCTGAACATTTAAATTAGTAGTGGTACAGCCACCGTTTGCTTTCCTTCGAAGTTACTTCTAGCCGAGCAGCGAAGTGTGCCCTCCAGATGCGAACCATGCACCATAATTTAGTCCATAGTCTTCCTGGTCTTTTCGTGGAATTGAAGAATGGCAGTAAAATGGAGTAAAATTACGGCAGTCTGAAAAAGCTAAAGGGATGATTACTAGAATTAACCTTTATTTTACCCTGACAAAAGTGCGGAAGGTGATTTCAGTTTGCTTTTACTGTATCACCAATGTTAATTACGCAGAACTACCGCATACCTCACATAACTGTATCAACGTTTTAGTCAATTATACGGGCTAACAAAGAAAATCCGGAAGAAAATATTACAACAATTAATCCGTTTGAATGTTTTGGTAGCCTACGTAATATGCTGTCCCAGCACGAATGCTTAGCATTTTATCAAACGAATACTAAAGCAAGAAAAGAACAGAAGAGCACACGTTATAATTCCAAGACGTTGGCAGGCTATAACCAAAACTAGGCGACTGCGCCGCATAACATACAAGTTTGATTTGTTATTATGTTATTATGTTATAAGTTATTATGAAAATTAATTGGTTTGCGGCTGCATATTTTCAAACATGGCGGTTAATGGCGGAAAATAAATACAAAAAAATGCTGCGAGTACTCGACCAATCAGAAATGTTCAGCGCTGCAAGCTCCACCCAAAAGGTTCCTGTACTTTCGGAAAGTACTACCCCCCGAGCAGGAACTTTTTGGGGGGCAAAATAAAGCCCCCGGAACTAAATTTAGACCCTAGTTCCTCAAAAGGTTCCTAGTTCCGGGGTAAAGTTCCTGCGGTGGAAATGCGGCTTTAGTTGCATCGCCATAGATGTCTCCTAGCCGCTTGCCATAAAGGCCTTTACTATGTCATAACACTTAGATGGCATGACGTAACACTTAGATGGCCTGGCGCGTGTGAAGAGCTGTAGCACTTCTGCGCCGCAACTAAAAAAGGCGTCAGACACGTATTCCAATCCATTGCTCAGCTTAGCAGAGAATGCACATTTCAGAGCAACGTGTTTTCGCTCGTTTGCAGAGAAACTCAAATACTATTAATAAAAATGGTTTAGCTATTTCTCAGCATAATCACGGATTCAAAGACTAAACGAACTCACCCGATATTTTCTTCAAATGGATCCATGCCAAAGAAAATAATAATAAATAATAAAAAACTTTGTATAGCACTTTTCAAAAACAAAGTTACAAAGTGCTTTACACACATAAAAAGAAATAAAATAATACAAGATGTAGACGACAGCTTAAGGGACACATTAAAACAAAGTATATGAATAAATTAACATGAAAATAGGAGCCGCATGAAAGAGGGCCAAACAGAGGAACAGATACAGATACAAGGTTAAAAGAATATAGTAAATAACAGGATGTTAAAAATATATAAAAATAAGAATAGAAAAGGTATTAAGAGGCTAAAACATTAAAAGCAACCTTGTAAAAATGTGTTTCAAGATGAGATTTAAAACTAGGCACCGACTCAGCGAGCCTGATCTCCTCGGGCAGGGCGTTCCAAAGTCTAGGAGCTCTAATCGCAAATGCCCGGTCTCCTTTTGTTTTTAACCTAGACTTTGGAATGACCAACAGTGCTTTGCCCGAGGATCTCAGGCTACGGGTTTGCTCATAGCGGGAGAGTAGATCTGAAATGTATGTCGGTGCTATAACAGACCTGGCCTGGAATGTGATTATGTGTAAAATTTTTAAATCGATTCTAAAAGAGACTGGCAGCCAATGTAGGGATGCTAGGATAGGAGAGATATGGTCAAATTTTTGCCCCGTGCTGATTGGTGGGAGCCTACTGAGGCCGGTTGCCGGGCAATAAACCTCCCCAATCACCTTACTGTAGTGCCTGAGGGGGCAAGCCCAAAAGGATAGCCTGTGGCTTGACCCTAGGCAAGGGGGAGAGGTAGGCCCCCGGAAGCAGTAAAATCAGTTTTGTTAGGTGATAACAGCCCTAATCTATGGAATGTGGCTCCCTTGTTTTTATTCTGCATGTTGGGTGCTGAGTTATGTGTATGGTCTTTTTGTATGGTGAAGGAATGTTATGTATTGCGTTTGTATGAACCTTATGCGTTTTGAATAGATGTGCGATCATGTGTATGAAGTTGTCATATAATTATAAAACCATTTCTAATGTTCCTAATAATAAATTAACATAATGGCGATATTAGAAAGAAACATATAATGGATACATTTAAAATAATAAAGCCCCATATTTGTAAAAACAAAAACAAAAAAAAAAAGGCCCCCAACTGAGCCTTGCTGCCACTACAAAAGAAATGTCTGGACATGGCAACAGCCCCCATTGTTTGAGTTTGTTGTTTGGTGCTGTGTGTGCGTTTATATATTTATTTATTTTCATTGCTGCATTTTTGTGATTCACTTCCTTGCGGCAGGTGCACAGCTACAACAGAGCTTGAACAGCATTCTCCATCCTGGAGCTTTGACACTTTCTTTGCCGTACCTGCCATACCCCTCATCCCCCAAAAGCAGAGCCAGAACTCACCACTCACCCCTTTAGTTTTCCTGCTGTGAATGTCAGTATTTACCTCTAAATTCTTGTTTTCATGCAGGGAGTGTCTAGGAGATGCCCATGAACCATGTGATTGTCAAACCTGGAAGATGTGGCTCCAGAAAGTGACTGAGATGAAGCCAGAAGAATGTAAGCTTTATGTTCTCTGAAGCAGGGAATGTACCGAGCAATAACTGCTGATACTTCTGCTATTAGGCAACACATGGCTTTTACTGACAGCCTTCAGTGCCTTTACATTACATTACCTTCGTATAGCAGGCAATCTTATCCAGAGTGTCTTACAAAAGTGGAAAACATTTATCTTAGTCTCAGGAATGCTAAAACTTGATATTACCAATAAATCTAATGTTAGTCAAACAAACTAGAAGTGTGTATTATAAACAAAAGTAAATGCAACAACACAGCTATACCTATAACATTATTTTCCCAAAAGGAAATTCAAAAAGACTGAAAGAGGATACCTAAATAGGGACATAGGGCAGTCCGAAGAGGTGGATCTTCAATCTTTGTTGGAAATTTGGATTGGGTTTCTGCTGTCCTGACCATAGTGGGGAGCTCAATTCACCGCTTGGGGCCAGAACAGACAGGAGACATGCCTAGGTAACCAGTGGAGGAATGTGATGGGGTGGGGATAGGCACCCATATGTTGCAGAATGGAAAGATCTGTTTGGTGTGTAGGGTCTGATGACCTTTTGATGATATACCAGAGTGGTCGCTTTAACTGCTTGATAGGCTAGCAACAAGGTTTTGAATTTGAAGAGACTGGGCCTGTGGATAATGTACTGTGGATCAGGCAAGCAGCAATGTTCTGAATGGGCTGCTGAGGCTGTGACCTATGCCATGACACCCCCTTGGAGAGTCAGAATAGATGGGCGAAGGCTAGGCGAGCTTTTGTGTGCCTGTCTTGGAGAAGTGGAGTCCTCCTTGGTTGGCGTCCATGGAGGCCAGCCTTGTGCAGTGTCCGCTGGAGTGTCTGCCTTGAGATGTCAGTACCAGAATTGCTCAGATTCTTCAGGATGGCCTTTGTGGTGATCTTTGGATTCTTCTTGGCCTCTTGCACTACCATTCTTGCCAGTGCAGGGGTCACTTTTGGCTTCCTACCACGCCCTTTGAGATTTTTTACAGTGTGTAACTCTTTGTACTTTTTGATGATGCTTTGCACTGTGGCCACTGGCACTTGAAAACACTTGGATATGGCTTTGTAGCCTTTCCCCTTCTTGTGAGCAGCCACAATGCGCAACTGGAGGTTCTCACTAAGCTCTTTGGTTTTAGCCATGACTTGCAATTGACTAGAAACTGACTAGAGAACAACTGCACCAGCTGTTCTCAATTTATAGTTGATTAGAATGCTCTAGAACATGGTAGAAATTACCAGGACCATTTGGAATGGTATAGAAGCTTGCATTTCCTCAACGGTCTCACCTCTCTCCGGGCCGGCATACTCAGGCCTCACCAGGGTGATCATGCTGCCTGAGTCTAGCAGGGCCTCCGTATCCTTCCCGGAAATTTTCACAGGAAATTGTGGCGCCACTGTCCCTTCATGAGCCCAACACGTGGTGAGGTAGCGACAGGGGTAGACTGTGGGCTCGGATGTTTCTACCGTGGGCATGGGTTCATCTTTTCCAGGGCAGTCTCGGGCCAGGTGGCCTTCACCCCCACAGTTGAAACAGCGTTGCCTCTCTCGTTCCATCAGGGGTTTAAGGGTGGTTGGTTCCCGACGGTTCCAGGTCTCGGGTTTCCTCTGTCTCCCTCTCTCGGGTCAACTGGGGCCAACTGCTTCCTTTGTGGCCTCGGGGCGGCCCGCTCACATCATCTCCTGCATGACCTGGTGGTTCATCAATAAGGCAGTTAATACTTCCCGACTTTGGGGCCCTTGCTGGGTGACATACCTCTTTGCCCCTGGGGGTAGAGCCCTGGTGCACCAGTCCTGCACAATTCGCTCCAGCTCCCTTTCCTTCCACCAGCCAGCTGCAGGTCAGGCGGGTCAGCGCTGCCACTTGGGCCCGGGCGGGTAAAGCAGGGTCGTACGTCCACTGGTGGAAACGCTGTGCCCGAGCCGGTAAACTGTAGCCATATTGAGCTAGTATTGTTGTTTTAGTGGTAGTATAGCTGCCGGCCTCCTGGCTGGTCAGGTCCCGATACGCCCTCTGTGCTTCTCCCGTGAGGAAGGGCGCCAGGATGCCTCCCCACTCTTCTCGGGGCCACTGCTCCCTCTGCACTGTCCTCTTGAAGACCTCTAAGTAGGCTTCTACATCGTCATCCCTGGTGAGTTTGGTAAGGATCTCATGGGGGCTCCGCTTCATTTTGTCCCTTTGTGTTTTCTGGCACAGCTCGGTAACCGCCTTCTGGAGGGTGCTCTGCGCCTGCATGATGGCAGCAAGAGCTTCTTCCATCCTGGGCTCCATCGCTTGACCACTCTCAGTTCCCTTCATCTGGTTCACACGTCGCAGCGTAGGCTCAGAATGCCCACATTCTCCACCATATGTGAGCTACACTGCCGTGCAGCAGGGTGTGACCAGTATTTAGCGGGGAACAGAGAGTCAGGAACCACATTTGAACAAAAAAATTGAAGGACTTTTATTTTGAACAGAACTCCCCTTCGTGGGGTGCCAGAAAAAGAGCAGGAAAAAAACTCTTATTAAAAAAAAAACCTCCCTCCCTCAGTGTCTGTAACAGGAACCAAGAGATTATCCGGCACAAACGATAAGGTACATGAAAATGGTTACGGGACTCACAGCGCCCGTAGTCTCAGAGGGAAGAAAAAACTGAATGTTTTATATTGCGTGGATTAATAGTTTTAAAAAACTACGTTCGCGTCATAGTGAAGTCCCTGTCTTTCTCCCTTCACTCTGCGGCTTTCCTCGCCAGCTGTTCTCCTCTCCTCTCACCTGCACTCCTCCCCTTATGAGAGGGGTTGGGCCATTAGGTTTAACTGGTTCCAGGTGTGCTCTGCATTTCTCCCGTGCGCTCTTCTGCCACACGGAAACAAGCCAGCATTTCACGTGGGAAATACCTGTAATCAATTACTTCTCCTAATGTCCGCATGTCCGTGGAGCGCCGAATGTAGGTCGGGGCGCCATAATATATATATACAAGAAAGGCTGTGACATCTCTAGCTGTTGAATGAGGTGGGCTTTGTTAGGGTTTGTCGGACAAGCAAGGATTAATTAAGAATATGTTTATTTTTTGAATCCAGTGGTTCTAACAATCAATGCCCTTGTTAAGACGTTCAGCACTCTGAATACTGAACTCAGGTGATATTGCACGCTAGAACCCCTCACTTAACCTACATGCAAAATATATATTATTTGATTTAATTTAATAATTATTATTTAAAATGAGAATTATCCATTAAATCGCCATATTCATTGATAGGTCAGTCTACAGAAAACTGGCAGAATCAACCAACAAGTGCAGACAAACTCTACCAGGTTTTAAGATTAAATAATTGAATTCAATAAGAAGCAGTCAATTATATTAATGAATTGAAAACATACATTCTTTATTGAATGCAGGGACCCTACTTCTAAATCACAGAACAGAAGACATAATACAAAACATTAAACAATTCATCTAGAAATACCAGAAAAGAGAGAGAGAGACGGATAAGCCAGACCTTGCCAAAGTGTTACTCACTCCCAATTTAATTTTCCTACCATGGCAGGGGTTCCATCTGTGGTGACTGAGACCACTTGATTCAGATCTATCACCCTCTTTCCCAGCATCTCTTTTATGGCCAGGTATATGTCCTCTCCTCTTTTAAGTGTCTCAAGTGGTGTTACACCTAACAGGTCCTCACAGAATTCTTTCTTTTCTTTGTGGAAAAATCTAACATACACCAAAAGTTGGGCATTATCAGTTACATCTGTAGATTCATCAACAGCTAAGGCTATGCATGGTGCACTCTGAATAGCTGCATTAAGCTGTGCTAGTACATCCTCTATTTCAGTCTTTGTTGTTGTTGTTGAAGCTGACATTGGGATTTGCTTGATTTTTTCACACAACTCATCTTTTTGTTTACCCTCAAGTAATGTTTCAGCAACAGCATTCATGCACTCCTTAACAACCCCCCGTCAGTAAATGGCTTTTATGTTGACCCAGAATCCATGCTACTTTTAATGAACATTCGTTTGCACATTGCCGGGCCGTGAATGAATGGGAGAGGGTTCTGGTGGACCGATCATACTGGGCTCTGAGTTTGTTTATTTTTTGTGCCCTCACCTCTGACTTCTGTGGGTATGTTTTCTCAAAAGAGCTGTGCGTTGTTTCATAGTGGCATTTCACATTGCCGCATTTTATAATTGCCACGGTCTCGGAACATATGAGGCAGACTGGTTTGGTCATCGCTGCAGGAAGAATGAAGACGTATTGGTCTGTCCATTCATCCTTGAACGCTCAATTTTCTCGGTCAACTTTTCTCATTTTTGAGCAAGCCATTTTGTCATCTCTCCGCTTGCTCCTGCTTTCGTTTCCCTCTCTGTCTATCTAGCGAGGCTTTCGAAAATGAGTGTCTCCTTCAACACACGGTAAACAATCACTTTGATTGGCTGAGTTGCATGAAGTGATTTAAATAACGCATGTGATTGGTCTGGGGCTTCCCAGCTCCACTGAGCCAGCGCCATACAAGCTGGACAAGCTGCGCCCGTTAAAAAAACGCCCTGTCAACATTATTAATTTCTCAATTTATCAGAAATGTCTCGCTGTCAGGATAGAACCATCACTCGGTCTGGACCCGGACCTAGGTCCACTAATTAGTGAAGCCTGTTCTAGAGGGTACCACCCTCAATGGAATTAGTTTATGGAAGTGGAATATGGCTGGGTAAAAAGATATATGCAATATTCCAATTTGGAGAGGTTGTGGGGACACTTGGGCCCACCTTTGAAAAACGCAAGTCAAATTTTACTGCTTTGTTCAATCCTGTCCAGACTTTTATCCTGGTGTTGTATGCATCCTGGGGTACGACTGGAAAAAGACATTTGTTTTTGTCCAGTATCAGAAGTATACGTATAATCACTACAGAATAAAGAAAACCCAAAACTATTTTTCTGAATAAATATGTCCTGTATGTGTACAGAGTGAGACTCCCATAGGATCAAGGGATTGATAGAAATGTGTTCTTTATTTCATTCCTTTTCAAAGGAGCTTCTACTGAATGTATTTTATTCAGAGCCATAGCCAATCTTCCAGATTATTGGTAGACAAGGAGCTTGCTGAAATGACTAAATCAAAGTATTCAGGTAGCCCCTAAATAACGTTTGTAGTAGTTGAGGTAGTGTGACCTGTGTACATCATACCGTGTGATGAAAAAGTATTTGCCCCCTTCCTATGTCTGGTGTAAAGCAAATTCAAAATCTCACAGTAAGAACATCATACCAGCAGTCAAACATGGTAGTGGTCGTGTGATGGTATGTGGATGCTTTGAAAAGAAACAATATTAAAGTTTTGGAGTGGCCTAGTCAAAGTCCTGACTTTAACCTAATAGATGCTGTGGCATGACCTGAAACGAGAAGTTCATGCTCAAAAACCAACCAGTTTGTCTGACTTAAAGCAGTTCTGCAAAGACAAGAGTGTCGTGAAATTCCACGACAGCAGTGAAAGCCTGAAATTAAAAGTGGAAGGTTTGGTTGCAGTTATTGCTGCTAAAGGTGGTGCAACCAATTATTAATTTTAAAGGGGCAATTAATTTTTTCACATGGGTGGTATGAGTTTTTGATAACTTTTTTTATTAAATAAATGAAATAATTTTTAAAATGTGTTTTGTGTTTACTCAGTTTCCCTTTGTCTAATATTGCACCAAATATTAGTGTATGGATGTTTGTGGTTTTATACTTTTTTTTGTTTTATCTGTAGTCTGATATTCAAATGTACACAGTTTCCAGAACAACATTGTGAGGAAATTTAATAAAATTTTACTCTCTCCTTCCTCTGAAGTGGCTGGTGTGAGTGAAGCTTATGAGGATGCTGCCAATTGCCTGTGGTTACTCACCAACTCCAAACCCTGTGCCAACTGCAAGTCACCAATTCAGAAGAATGAAGGCTGCAACCACATGCAGTGTGCCAAGGTAAGGTGGAGTCTTTAGGTCCCTCCCCACCCTGTCTTTTTTTCGAGAATAAACATTTACTGCAACTTGAGTTATAGACGGTGTATGTCTTGTATGTGTGAGTAACTTGGCATTTTTGTACGTTGAAAACATGTTTTTTATAAGATATCATTTCTTTTTGCAAAGCGTTTTATTATAAGAGTGAGAAATGCGAAGTCACCCTGTAAGAAACGGTTGTGGATTATGGCTATCCTTGTGTGAATTTGTACAGTCTGATGAGCGTGTACCATTTAGCAGTTTCGATTTGCTGTATATGTAAAACAGTGGCTGTGACAAAGGGTGCGGTGGTGTAAGTGTAAACGCATCAGAAACGCAGGTGAAATATGGCCAGTGTATGTACTCACGGATTTGACGGCCATCCAACGAGCATTGATTGACAGAAGAATTGGCAAGCCCGTAGAATTAGAGCTCCCTAGGTCGCAACTTGTGTACCCTTCTGTCCTGCTCCGTTGTCTGTTATTTCGTGGAGATGCACTTTTCGTGTTTGTAAGGTTTATAAGGCATTTTGATAGGCGTATCTGCAGGTAGGAATCCTCTTCGCTGTTTTGCTAAGCTAGAACCGGAAAACTTGATAGTGGAGAATAGGAGGAGACGCATATGTCCCAGCAGGCTTTGCATATGAGAAAATAACAACAGTGTGAGAGAAATTAGGAGAAATGATGAAATTGCGTAGTTGAAACAATATGTTTTTAGCAGAATGGGCATGTAGGTGAAGGTTGACATGATCACTGACTATAGTGCGAAGTAAATTAAGTGACCATGAGCGAGCTTAGTTTCCTTATTGAACGGTATATATAGCTAACAGTCGGTATAAAGCCTTAGTCGTTAAAGTGGAGGGTTAAGTAACCTGTGAAATCTATGTGCTTCTCTCATGTTCAGTACTAGTAGTTATAATTATGAGTGAGTCATGATTTTAAATGTAATGTTTTAATGGGGAGTTGCAGAACGTACATACGTAGTAATTGTTTGTATGTGGCTAGATAGAGAACAGGGCGAGGTAACATGAATGTAGAAACGTGGCGTTTGCTGATAAGAAGGTTTTGTACAGTAGCCAAGTGAAGAAATATAGTTAGTAGAAATGGCACGGTAGTGAACTGGTGTAAGTTTTTAATAAAAGGAATACATTTGCCGTCATGAAATGCATATGGGTGGCCGTGAGTGAGTTTTGGTAAAGCAAATATAAGCGTAAGAAAACGTTAGTGTAAAAGAGAAAATTATCTGCCTGAGGGCGAAGCTGGAGGTTTACCAGTCTGTGACTTTGTTAGTGCAGCACCATGACATAGCTATGCAATGCTTGAAATATCATTAGCAAACCTGTCCATGGTTTTAAAGAAGAACACAGGCCAGTAAGCACAGAAGAGCTCCCGTTGAATCCATATGGCTTTGCAATATTGTTGCCGGTTAATAACTGAATGTGCAGACGGTACATCATAATGTAGCATAAACGTTCGGTGAACGGCGGGTAGATATGGTGCAAAAGCAATAATTGAGAAGTAGTAGACAATTATTAGTGAGGGTAAAAGCAGGTTAAAGTAGCGTGTTCCTAGCTGGGCTTGAACCTAGGACCCCATGTTCCCAAGACTAACCTTGCCCACTAGGCCACAGGCAGACTAGCTGTTTAAACTGGAAATGTTTCAGAGTAAAAAGGTATGGGTATTTTGCGTGTGTATGCGAGTTTTTGATTGGGTTGTGTAGGTGAAGATTTGGCTGGTGTCGGTAAAATGTCCAATGGGGAGACATTTTGTTTGTGGGATAGGCGGCAGGTAAAATAAGAATGAGAAGAAGAAGAAGGAGAAAACACAAAATCCCCTTAGTTTGGGGCTTTATTGTGTGAACATGTGAAGTTGTTTATGAATTCTGTCTGTTGAAATGGGGTGAGAATGTACAGAATTTAATGTTTTTAAGGGCTGAGTGCTTGTGGCTGTTGTGGTTTCTGTGGGGAACCCCAAACTCTCGGTTCTGTATAGGTATGGGGTATGCCCCCGCCAAGGTGTAACTTGGTGGGATGGCATACCTGCCATCCCAATACACTCTATATCGATCGAATCATAATTCCTGATGCGTGGCAGTCCAAGGCATTCCAGTCTTACCGGAAGGAAGGCCATCCATCACTGGGACAGTGCATGACAGAGAATTATGTCTTCTATTGGAGTTCAGTCAACTAAAGAGCATTTTATTCAAAGGTATCAATAACATATGACATGATGCCGGTGACAGTAGTATGATTCAGACATCCTTTCACAGACTAAGACATCACTTATTATGCAATCTAATTAATGGGTTATAATGGTGCAGTGATTTAGGGTTTCAGTTGACGCATTTGCCTCTGCAATAGAGGTTCTGTCGGCCAGAGGGAATTGCAGGATTCTGACGGTCTGCAGGAAGAATGAAGACATATGGTAAATGGTAAATGGAATGCATTTATATAGTGCTTTTATCCAAAGCGCTTTACAATTGATGCCTCTCGTTCACCGGAGCAATTAGGGGTTAGGTGTCTTTCTCAGGGACACTTCGACATGCCCAGGGCGGGGGATCGAACCGACATCCCTCCGACTGCCAGACAACGGGCAGCAGAGTGTCATTTTTCCTCATAAGGACGACTTCCATCATTCCACATTGTACTTGACGTCACGCTACATTGCATTTCGGGGTGATTCGCTGTCTTAACATGAAAGTTTAGATCTGTGCTTTGAAGATATTAGTAATTGGGAAAAATAAAGCCCTAATACCAGCTAATATTGGGCTGGTATCAGCATAGAAGCCATTCAAATATTTTTTGGATTTGGTAACTCTCTTGTCATATTATAACAGTTTGCATCATAAAACTTGTGTAAAACCCTAATAGGAATGTGAAACCCGTTTTGGCGTTTATTTTGTTGGCAGTTTTCATGTCATAAATGCTACTGCTAATCAAATAACAACATATAAATGCCTAACTTGTCAGAAAATAAGAGCTGTTTTCTTTAATACAATTTATTATCCGTTTCCCTCTTCTTGTGTAATCACTCTAGTTGCAGAGGGAAGTGAGACTTTCTGCCCGCAATGTAATTCAGGGGCGTTCCATGTACAAACATTAAAACAAAATTAGCATCTGGGCTCACTTTAACAGCTCATTTGACTTTGTGTATGAGCATTTGTGCCTGCACCTACTGTAATGCTACACCAAAATCGATTGGGTCATTATAAAAAAATCTAACCTCATTGAAGGTATTATTACACACATTTGCTGTGAAATGTTTTACATGTTATTCAGTTATTATGTATACATGCTTTCATATATTTAGGTGTCCTAAAATGTTAAGCTGCCAGCATCCTGAGGAACTTAGGACCAAAAGTCAAAAGTCGCACAATGCTGCCTTTCCCCCCAGTGATAGTGATTACATGCCGAGGGAAGCAGCCGGTTTTACATCGTATTAAAGGAAACAACTGATTTTCTGCAAAGTCAGCAGTTTATTTATTGTTATTTGATTATACTGTTGCATTTATGCCATTATGCATGAAAAATAAATGTCTAAACTATGTTATCTGAAAAATCGTCAAAACAGGTTTAACCTCCCTTGGGATATGCATCATCGCACACCTGCAGCAGATTGGGAACTGGGAATCAGAAAGTCTCCTTTTCACTGTAGTTTTCAAGAAACACCCATTTGTAAAGGTCAAATGCTTTATACCACACTGTAGGCAAGATCTTGGTGAAGCCCAGATAATGAGCACCACACTACATGCCTGATTATCAATATCTCTTCAAGCAATAGATGGCCTAATGTAAGAATCTTCATCAATTTCTTTGATGACAGATTGTCCAATTCAGTAACCTGCGTGGTGCCGGGTGAACGGAGATTTCCAAATGAAATTTAGTGAAACAAATTTTCATTTGTTTTCAGAACTTTAAAAAATGTTTCTATGGGTTTTTACACGAATATGTGGTCGTTTAATATTAGAAAGGCCATGTTTTTATTCATTCCTGTTACCGTCCAAAATTACTGCATAGATTTTTGCTCCCACAGCAACCTAATTTCATATACATTATGATACAATAGACTATGTTGCAAAACTTGAAAAACATGTTTTCTTGAAATAAAGCACGCAGCTGACTCAATTCAAACAGTTATTCTTCCCCACCCTAAAGTCTTCATCAGCTTCATTGTACAATTGTCGTGAATTAATTTTGTATGATTATATGTGTGAAACAATTTGAGAAATTCGTATCAAAATGTTAGTCATTCAGTGACTCAAACGCATGCCAGAGGAGAGAGCAGATATTTGCACCTGGCCGGGTACCAAAACCTGCTGTCTCGGGGGGGTTTTGTAATGAAAAAAGGCACAAACTGCCTGCAATTCTTTATTGATTCAAAAAAAGAAAACAACGAGACGCGATAAGTGATTTATTACAAATTAAAAATCATTGCTCACATGAAAAAAGTTTTCTTTGACCACTGCACAGTGGTGAAGCTTGGGTATTAGGACAGGGGGTGTGGAGCCATTTTTGGGGGGGTTAGCCAGTGCATGACCCGATTATTTTAGAAATATCGCTGTGACTCAACGATGCGCATCTGTATATCGGCATATCGGCATATAAATTTCTTTAACTTTGTTAAAGAAATTTAGCTGATAGGCTATGACCACAGCAATCACACAGCAAGGCTGTAACACAAAAATGGCTAACAAAGAAGGTTTCTAACACACAGAATTATAGGTGTCACCTGTAGTCCTTTAATGGCTGAAAATACAGAACCCTGCCAAGATGGCCACAGACCAAAACACGGCTGGTGACAATTGCCCAATCAACTCTTTCGTGAGAGAAATGTTAAGTTGTTTTTGTTTCTTTGTTTAATCACCCTAGCTACTGTGTTCATACTCAAAACAGATAAGGTGATTAATTGCTGAAGTAATTGTGCCTTTTACTCTTTTAGCTGCATTTTTCGATTATATGCCTACATTTAGGTTACGGAATAACAGGCGCACAATTGTAAAGCGTCACATGCCCGACATTTTAAGCACGGGCGTGAAACTGCATTCATATCTGCGCTGCGCTGCACTGTCCTCTAATTGACCAGTTCGGGGTCTATCCTTTGAACACTACAGGCTTAATAAAAAATGCTTTTTAATTCTTCATTATCTACAAATGGTTCATTTCAGTGGCCATGTGTCCATGCTTTTGCCAATTAGGAGCATATTGATTCAAACTCAGTCTTTAATTTGATCAGTTAAAACACTTCTCTTGTGTAAATTGTTTGCAATATACTACAATTTGAATATGGGACTTTTATTCTTTGTGGCATGCATAGCTATTTCTGACATAATGTGGCTTAAAGGGGCAAATAATCCGTCTAAACATAAAGTACACCTAAGTAAGAAAAATTAACTTGTTAAAATTCTGGGATTGCAGTTGTGGTTGGATCAAAAACCTGCATATACCGTGGTACCCATTAAACACAGAGGTTAAAAAACATTGTTTTAGTTAACAGTTGGCCAAATACTGATCACTATCACAACATTACTACTACAAAAAATGGACATTGGGAATGCACTAAGAAGAATAAAAGGAAAATTTAACTGATACAACATATAAATATCTTGACAGTTTGGCATTAATGGCATGGTGCATCAGTTGGGAGGGACAGAAACAGTCCATAGATAAGACAGGAAATGCTAGCGAGCTATCGTTAGTTAGCTATCACTGTAATGTGGTGTTAAGACTGTAAACAAAGTACATATACACAAGTACTGCCCATTGGCAATCGTGGTGCTGTCATGTTCAACCACAAACGTTTTCGAAACAAAACTCAAGCTAAACTCATTTGATTTGTGATAAACTGAGTTGTTGTGTTTCTTTTGATGAGGATTTGATATTAACTTACTGTGCTTAGCCCTCTTCATCCTGAATTATAGTCCAACGTGCCTATTTACATCTATCCATCCATCCATGCATTATCTATACCGGCTTAGCGTCCATTGGGCGAGAGGCAGGAATACACCCTGGACAGGCTGCCAATCTGTCGCCGGGCACACACATCATTTACTCACACACTCACACCTATGGGCAATTTAGAGTCTCCTATGTGCCTATGTGCATGTCTTTGGACTGTGGGAGGAAACCGGAGTACCCGGAGGAAGCCCACACGGACACGTGGAGAACATGCAAACTCCACACAGAAAGGCCCCAAGCCAAGATTCAAACCCACAACCTTCTTGCTGTGAGACGGCAGTGCTACCCACTGCACCACTGTGCCGCCCTCCCTATTTACAGCTTGCGTAAAATGTATTTTCCTCTCCTTTACCATCGAAATAAAAGCTTTGACTGCAAACCACTCTTCTAGTTTATTTGGTTCTCACAGTGGTAGCACCAAATGAACCCCTAAACTACTGTATGCTTGGCAGCTGAGAATTGCACCTGCACAGAAAACTACTCCTGGGATCACTTGTCTGGAGTACAAAGCCTTTTACAGCAAAACTATTTGATGTAACTACAATACGGCTTCATCTAATGAGTATGTGGAATATTGGTTACAATTAAATTCTTTGAAAAGGGAAAAGATGTTTCTGAGTATAGGTGTCTATGGGTGAGAGTAAGGGATGTGTCAAAAGTAATGGGCGTGTGGTAAGCAAACAGGCCTAGTTGAGCATATCTTTCTGTTGGTCTCCAATTATGTTCATTACACACATACTATCCAATTAAAAGCATGCTCTAGAGAAGTCGGTGCATTGAAAGCATTTCTGTGGTTATGTGAAAACTATAACTGTTTGACTGAAACTGTGGCTCCTGTACTTTGCCCGTGTGCATCTCAGGTCTCCCGGTCTCACTGCAGGCAGCACATTTCAGTTCTCTTTTTGGCACTAGCTATAAGGGGTAACGTTAGTGTACCTGTCATCTGAATTTATTTTTATTTCCAAGGTAAGACCTGTTTTTACTGTGGTACACAAACAATCTATTGTAAGGCTGAAGATGAAGAAGTTGAATATTTGTCATGACATTAGCAAACATAACATTTGCTATCAGATATCAATTTTATTATGCTGTATGATAGCCTAACTTTAGTTTGAATATTGGGCGGTTGAAATGTATATACCCTGAGAACTGCAACTCTGTAGGGGGATCAGGGGCCTAACCCCCCAGAATACATCTTGAACATCTTATTCCAAAACCATGGGCATTAATATTGTAGGGCAGTTTGCAGAAGTCTGCTTCTTATCAGACCCTCAAAGTAAAACAGACTGTTTACTGTGCTGACAGGGAGTCAGCAATTGTGATGAAGAGACAGTGCTCAGTTGCAAAACATCTGACTGGACCAGCATTATGTGAACTTTAGGCTTTCCATAATACAATGTAAACATGATTTGCATTGTTGGAAAACTGATGTCATGCGGAACAAGTTGGTGTCTTTGGCCGTGGAGTGCTGACTAAAGATCTTGATTGCTATGGGTCAGCACCCAGCCAGATACAAAGGTTAATCGAGTATGATATGCTCACAGAGGTGGTGCAAGCAGGATTATCGATCTATACTGTTTTGTCATGATTGTGTCTTTATCTGATGACTTGGTGTTTTGCTTTGATCTTTTTGTATATAAGGAGAGAAGTGCAATGGTTTGGGGAGACTCATCAACACGTCTCCTGCATGTATAAGCCATTTATGCGTATAGCCATTTGAGCACTAACATTGTGCGCTATTGTATATTGTCATTATTACTGGACACATTGAACAATGAACTGCATTATTTTAAACCTGACATTCCTCTTTGACTCTTACCACTGCACACCTAGCAGTTTTAAGGTCCTAGCATACACATAGAACTTAGGATATCTGCACCCCGTGGTCACTCGTCTATACACTGGTGTCATAGCAGGATACACAGTTGTATTTATGCAGGCTACACAAGCCAAAGATATGTCTGCATCTACCAAGTTAGATAGCGATTTTTGTATAAAGCCACACTAATGGTGGACAGCATTCTCCTCTGTCTATGCATAACTGTTAGCACAGAGGAAAGGTTAAAACATTGTTTTTGGAGTCTGATAACTGAGATAACATCAAATTAATCAAGTTTAAGTAGCACCAGGTAAGACTACATGTGTTCTTTCACCACTCAGTACTTCTGCTGTTTGGTTTGCGTAGTGGTTTCTTACCGTTGGTGACCTCAACTTGATATAAGTTTTGGTTTCTTGCTGTTGCCTAACTCAACCAACCATTTCTTTATGGACCTTGCTTTGTGCATGGGGCATAGTCAGGCTGAAACAGGAAAGGGCCTTCCCCAAACTACTGCCATAAATTTGGATGTGCAGAATTCTCTAGAATGTCACTGTATGCTGTAGGGGGTACACCTACAAAAGGGAAGCCTGCCTGTTAAGACTTGAAGGGCTTAATGTGTTGTAAATGTCCTGAACTATGGAAATATGTTGTAAAAACCACACAAGATTTCAGTTATTTAAAAAAAACCCAGCCTTTAATAGAATTTTTGACCAATGAAGATCGCCATTATTTTAGACGCACAGTGCACTTTGGGTAGGTGATGTAACATGGTTGCACTGGAAGTTAACTCAGTTGTTTTGTCAGGCGGTTATTACTAGTGCAAAATATCAATACAGTGCCTCAGAATTTGTGTGTGATGTGATACACTGTGAATAGGATGGATTCAATAGCTATAAATCTTCGTGTTTAAGCAGGTATTATCATTAGGGATTATGCATTTAACCCCTTTGCACATGCCCCCTAGTGGCCATGACACTGGCGTCATGAGATTGTTCAACTCTAACTTTCAATGCTCCTGCAACCAAACTGTAAGTTGAAAACACAAATTCTGTGTCCTAGGTTTATTAGTAGACTATTCTGGACAATTATGCCGAAGACGGAGTTTCTAAGCGCCATTATTGTCACGCCAGTAGTCCATTTACCAAGAACCCCCTCCCTGGAGTTTCATCTGCAACTACAGCCCCACACATGATGCAATGGACAATAGTGTCTATCTGGGCATTCATAAAAATATTCTTTTACCACTAAAATGTTTTATATCTGGGACTGAATATGGAATACATATATAATCTTACCATTGGTTTTACGTGTTCTGGCTGGACTACCGGCATCTGCCACCAGACCCCTGCAGCTCATTCAGAATGCTGCGGCTCGTCTGGTCTTCAACCTCCCCAGACACTCCCACGTAACTCCCCTGCTCACTACCCTCCACTGGCTGCCTGTTATAGCTCGCATCAAATTTAAAACATTGGTCCTAGCATACCAGGCAGTCAAGGGATCAGCCCCAGCATACCTCCACAAGATATTCAAACCCTACATGCCAGCCAGATCCCTCCGTTCTGCTACCTCAGGACGCCTAGCACCTCCCCCTCTTCGCACCTGCACTTCCAGAACACGTCTCCTGTCTGTTCTGGCCCCACGATGGTGGAATGACCTCCCTGTGGAGGTCAGAACAGCTGAGACTGTGACCCATTTCAAACGACGACTGAAGACCCACCTCTTCAGGCTGCACCACTCCCCATCCCTCCCTTCCCCCCTGTAAATGACTAAACTTAGGGTTGTAACTAGGCAGCTGTTTCATAGGTGACTTAGGCGCATCAACTGTCTTAACGACTACTTGTATTTTTATTTATTGCGTTGTTGCCGTTCTCGTTGTTAGTGTTAATCAGTTTAACCATCAGGGTCCAAGTTGAACTATGCGGTTGTTCCCTGTACTTGGACCGGTACTTCTCTCTAGGGGTTTCGTCATACTTGTTCCTGGTTATGGTTATACACTTTGTTGTACGTCGCTCTGGATAAGAGCGTCTGCCAAATGCCTGTAATGTAATGTAATGTAACGTGTAGAGATGTTGCTTTGGAGCCTGAGTGGTCATATATTGTCTTGCACAATCCGTTTGTGAAATATACACTCATTTGTGACACCTGGGCACCTTCCAAAATAGCTGTGCGTAGTAATGTTGTTGTCCTTTTTTAGTACAATCTGGCTTGATTGACACTTATTTTATACAGTAGGTGCCAGTATAAGCTTTCTAACTATCTATAAGATGTCTAATTTTACTTTTAGAATACCGTTCGATATCCCAGCATAACCAAAAGTTTTGTCTCATCACCTCCTGCCTTACACATTCACTCTGTGGTAGCAGTAAAAGACACTGCACCCAGTGAAATGTTGTCGATGAGGTCAATCATTTTTTTGGAAATATTATTATTCTTGAGAACTTCTGAGCATGGCAAAGGCATATGTTTGCTGATAGACCTAGCTGATATTGCTCTCTGGATTAAGTTAGAAGAGGAAAATGACAGCATTGATTCTCTGTCTCTGTCTATCTACTGAACACAGATAAGATTTCATCATTGATATGTAAGTATTACTGTTGAAAATATTTTGGTTATATACGTTATTTTTTTAATTGAGTGTCTTTAAATAGGTTAGTGATATTTTATAATGAGGACATTTCACACTGTAACGTAAGCATTCCTTGGTAGCTCAGTCGGTAGCTCAATAGAGTTTGTGTTTCCTGCACTGGATCTGACGTGAAGCTGGAACATTGCCAAAATGTGGTGGACAGTTGAATATTGTTTTAATGTCGTCCCATCCCCATACAAGAAAACATTACATACAGTAGAGTATAGATAAACATACAAGAGTTAATGATTACACATTTAGGCACTGCACCACATTGTGTGACAATGTTTTTGCATTATTTTTTTAATCTGATTTCAATTTTTCATCTTAAACCTTCAGAAGGCACACATTTATATGCTTTATAATGGACAGAATGCCTTTTATTCATTTTTGGAGAGATTTTGAATATGTTTCTGGACCCCTAGATATTTTAGGCCACTCTACTGACAGAAAGATTGTAATGCCCACTTGAAAAGTGAATATTGTAAATGGTACAAATGTCTTGCTTCATTTAACCTTCCTAATGTGTTCAGAATGCATTGCACGCACCTTTTGTGCTGGCGGTCAAATTTGATCATGGGTCAAATTTGACCCATGTTTTATTGAATATCCTTACATTTACATTTATATAGCACTTTTTCCGAATGCTCAAAGTGCTTTACAGTGAATAGGAACTCACCTCACCCACCACCAATGTGTAGCACCCACCTGGGTGATGCATGGCAGCCATTTTGCGCCAGAAAGCTCACCACACATTAGTGAAGGTGTAGAGGGAGAGAACATTTATTTAGCCAATTAAATCTGGGGATGGTTTTGGTGGCAAGTTTGCGAGAGCCAGATCTGGGATTTAGCCAGGACACCAGGGAACCCCCTACTCGCGATAAGTGTCATGGGATCTTAATGACCACAGTGAGTCAGGACCTCGGTTTAACTCTCATCCGAAAGACGGCATCTCCTACAGCACAGTGTCCCCGTCACTGCTCTGGGGCATTGGGGTTTATTTGACCAGAGGGAAGATTGCCCCCTGCTGGCCCACCAACACCACTTCCAGCAGTAAGTCAGTATTCGCTGGTGGTCTCCCATCCAAGTACTAACCAAGCCCACACCTGCTTAGCTTCAGCCATTCGGCAGGAGCAGAGTGCAAGGAGGTATGGCATATTGAGCACAAAACACTCATCCAATATTGTTTTGTTTTTTTTTTAACTCATAACTAACTATGATCCATTCATAACCATACAATCACTTTTTAAAAAAAATTTCATGGTCACAAGACCATTTATCTTGTAATACCACTATATACCACTCGTTTTCAGTAATAAAAGTCTAAATGCACTCATTATATTTCTTATAGTGAAGACAATGGGTAATTATGTTATCTGACTTTAATAGACTAATATTAGAACACACTTTTCTAGAAAAAAATGCTTGTGGATTTTTAAAATAACTTTACATTATTAACCATAATGACATCTGTGGGGATATGGGTCAGAATTGATCCGTATAGATCTATGTTAGGAAAAGGTAAAGTATTCCTTTTTTTCTAAAACGAAACTTTATTTTGTTCAAAATAACAAATTCAAATTGAATATGAACAAGAGGGTTTCTCAAATCATATGTAGTCAAGGCAGTCTTACCTAAACAAAGCTGAATGTCCTGTTATTTGTCTGAATAATAATTCATACTCAGAGCTCATAAGAAGGCCGAATCAAATATTTGACTATAACATCTCTTTGCCAGGTTACACAAGGTTTGATTGAAGGCTCAAAATAGTAAGGTCTCTCACCAACCCCCAACCCGGGTCTCCTGCTATAGCACAGTGACTGGGAAAAGATTTCAAATCAAATCAAATCAAAATGTATTTATATAGAACATTTCACAAACAATTGTCTCAATACACTTCATAGACAACCCTGATCTAAACCCCCACAGGAGCAAGCCTAAAGCAACAGTGGCAAGGAAAAACTCCCTGTGCCAGATGGGAAGAAACTTTGGGAGGATCCAGGCTCTAGGGGGGCACCCATCCTCTTCTCTCTTTTGGTTGGCTCAGGGCGTAGCCAGGTGACCAACATGCCCATTCAATCAATGTTCATATTGATCAAATTAGTGGCATTGTGACAGTAATAACAATGCCGACCTACGAGTCTAAAAAAATTTTCATTTTTAAAATAATTAAATTCTTTCATGTGGTTTTTATGACATTTATATAATTGAAGGCATTTACACCATATTAAGGCCTACAAGTCTTAACAGGCAGGATTCCCTTGAAGATGTTCTCTGGAACTAAGGGGCCTAGCCCAAACTATGAAACACAGCCCCAGACCATTATTCCTCCTCCACCAAACTTTACAGTTAGCACGATTCGGGCTAATAGAGTTGGCACAATGTATTCTGCTAAACCCAGATTTGTCCGTCAAACGGCCAGATAGTTAAGCGTGATTCATCACTCCTGAGAACGCGTTTCCACTATTCCCGAGTCCAATGGTGGTGTGCTTTACACCACTCCAGCCAACGCTTGGCATTGCGCATGCTGATCTTAGGCTCAGTTGAACAGTTTTCAGAGGTTGTTTGGATCTCTGTAGTGAGTGTTGTAACCAAGGACAGATCATTTTTACATTTTTACACACTTCAGCACTCGGTGGTCCCATTCTGTGAGCTTTTGTGGCCTACTGCTTTCATTTCCACTTAACAATAACAGCACTTACAGTTGACCGGGGCAGGTCTAGCAGGGCAGAAATTTGACAAACTGACTTGGTGCCATGTTGAAAGTCTTTAATATTCTTTAGTACAACCTCTTTAGTACAACCAATTCTACTATTAATGTTTGTCAATGCATGCTTGTATGCTTGATTTTATGCACCTGTTAGCAATGGGTGTGGCTGAAATTGCCGAAACGACTAATTAGAAGGGGTGTCCACATACTTGTAGTAATGTAGTGTAGACAAGCGGCCAAAACCAGACTTCGTTTTTGAAGCTCATTTCCTGGTGTTGTAGTTCCTGGTTGCTCACTAGCGCCACTACGGATGGCTCCAGTATAGGTGTTTTCATATCCGGTTTCCATGTAAGTCTACGGTACAAATGCGATCAAAATACAAAGTCAATAATTTTTTCTCACAAGAACAAATAGTCATAATAGGTGTATTTTATTGGTCTTATGACTGTCCATGGGTCGATTTCATGATTTATTGCGTCATTTGGGCACAGTGCCAATATTTGTTCTGGACCAATGAGGTACAGCTTGCGTCACTTCCGGATTACTGCGGAGGACTCAGCTACAGTAGGGGCTACAGTCTATGGTCACTGGGGTGGGCGGTGGCGCTTCTTGGCCTTGCCATTGCGGCTCCGGCTACGGTCCGCCTGTGCTAAGTCTGAAAACGCCGGCATCCCATTTCGTGGTGATTTCATTATGGCGTGTGCTATTTACAGCTGCTCTAGACGACCATAAAATAATCCTCCTCTTAAATTTTTCGGTATCCGAGTCATTTTTACTATTTCCTTTAGCCTACTTAACCATTACTTAATAATTACTTGGCAGAAAGCGTAATCAGCTTGCTATATTTGGTAGTCCAGTAGTAGCCTGTGCTAAAACAGTTCGCAACTTCGGCTACCAAGCCATTTGACTAGCTAGCTAACCTTAACTGGCAAACATTCAATCTGTCAAACGTGTTTGGCGGCTTGTCAGTCGTGTACATTCCGTAAATGTCTACCTGGGCCATGCTTCACGCATGTGACAAAGCTACTATAATCCCGATTTTGGGATAAACACTTTTTCAGTTTCACGAAGCGAATTAAGAGTTTCAAGGTTCATTTGCTGAATATACAACACACGATGAAATCACACACACAGAATTTAACGAAATTAACCATCTTGGCATTTAGAAAGGAACATGTTTTTAAGCATTTAAGAGACCGACAAGCTAGGCATTTAAGACAGTGGTTCTCCGAATCGGTTCTGGGTGCTCCTTGCGTATATTGGCTTTTCTCCATTGGTTTTGATGATTTACAAGAAAAAAATAATAGCCTAATAATAATTAGAAATTCAACGTAGGCTACATTATTTTTGTCTTCATGCACCAGGTGGAAAACTTGCCGTACAAAGTGCGTTGTCATATTTACACGCCTGCAGATCAGTTATTAAAATACTTGGTAGATTTGTTAATCACCGCTGAGTGTTAATTTTTGTTCGGTAGAAAGTGATTTGCGAACGATCGGTCAGCTAGCGTCACCCAGCAAGTGAACACCACAAACGGCGATGGAGTAGCTAGTAGTAGCAGGCTCATTATCTGACTGGCGAAAACCTACGACGATAACTTGCTTGGTTAACAGCAGATCTACCAGACAGTTATACGAAAATTTGCCTAGTCAAATCACCAGTAGCCTACACATCTCCGATTGATTGACCATCAGTGTAGTCAATGTTCTTCCCCTGTGGTTCATATTGCTAACGCGTGAGCTAACCACGGACAGCCTACCTAGCTCACTGGCAAGCTGATATGCTAGCTAAGCATATTCGTTTTGCTGAGAAACATACATTGAAGATAACTGAACATAGCCTAATTGTATTTTTAATGTCATACATATAACGTGATTACATGACACAGTACAGTCAGGGATGGAAATTAAACTCTGTAAACATCTGATAATATATTTTAAAACATAACGGCAGACAGTCAGCTAGCCTCGTTCAGGTTGAGGGGCTTTTCCGCACCGGACTGTCAATCAAATTGTAAAAATCACAAGACCGCTTAACTCTATGGTTTTGGCTCCAAATCGAGAAAATGGCCGCGCCCGCCATTGAGCTTCAAAACGTGTTTTAGAGACCCACGGAGAGTCAATGGGTGACGTCACAGTAGCTTTGTCCATATTTTTTACAGTCTCTGAGTGTAGAGCATGCTGAAATTGCATTACTAAAGTGAGACACAGTTAACGTGTCAGTTTTTATTTCTTATGTTTGTTATGTGGAGTACAATATGGGGCGACATAGCTCAGGGAGTGGACTGGGCCTATATTCTACCGGGCAAATGCCTGGTGGGCCGACCTACTTTTGGGCCAGTGGGCCTTTGGTTCATACTGACACTGACCTGGCCCAATTTCAGTGGCCCATTGGTTCGTTTTCTATACTGACACTGGGCTGGCCCAATCACATGTCTAGGCCCCACCCCTCGCTGTCCGTTTCTGCCCTTGAGACTCGAGTCGACATCACCTCAGCCTCGTAGTCGGTGCGGTGTGCGATGGAGAAAGGAAAGCGTAAAAGTGGTGCTGAGAAATTGCGGGAGAAAAAAATAAGAAAGCTGGCGGAGGATGCCTCAAAATGTGTCAAAATAACTTCAATGTTTGCTGGAACGACTGTGGGGGCTCCTGCAGTACCTGCTGCTGGCAGTCAGCACCAGCAACAGGTGTTTAAAATCAGAGATGTGACGGTCCAAGATGAGGCAGACAGCGAGACTAGTCATCGCGAGCGAGGTAGTCTACAAATGAGGAGGCAGGAGAAGTAGCTAAGTTTGCAAGGATATAATAAATAAATGTATGGAATAGGGCTGCACGATTAGTTGTAAAAAAAATCACGATTATTTATCAATGCAATCTCATTTCTAAATGACAACGATTCTAATGCATTTGAGTTAAATGGAGAAAACGAAACCGAGTGAAAGCGAAGTTGCCTTAGCATTTAACATGTTCCATTCTACGTTGTCTACTGTAGAGAGTCTGTATTGTATTTGTTTTATATAAGGCCTTTATTCTTTGCCTTTGAATGGCAATCAATGTACAGTGAATGTGTTTTTTTTTTTACATAAAATTGTATTAAATCATTTGAATTATTCATACAACATCTAACAGAGTTTTTCTTTAATTACTTTTTGAGTATGGATATTGTTTACTCCACAGCCACCTCTGATCACCAGGATCAAGAGTGAGTGAGTACACTGCTCCACTTGCATTGGTATACTTGACTTGTCCATAACACTCCGCTCTGTAGGGGGTTTGGCAAATGGTTAGATATGCATCATATACATATTGAACGGCCTGGAGGATGTTGTTCTGATGGGCGGTGTCCGACCGATTGCGGTGGGCCGGTCTGAGCCAAAAATGGCAGGGCCTATTTTTTGTCCCAGTCCAGCCCTGAGTCAGAGGGTTGCCGGTTCGATCCCCCGCCCTGGACGTGTTGAAGTGTCCCTGAGCAAGACACCTTACCCCTAATTGCTCCCAACGAGCTGATTGGTACCTTGCATGGCAGCCTTTCACCGTTGGTGTGTGAGTGTGTTTGTGAATGGGTGAATGAGTGGCATCAGTTGTAACGCGCTTTGGATAAAAGCGCTATATAAATGCAGTCCATTTACCATTTACAATTTACCAATATGTTGTACGCATTGTGCCTGTTGTAACTGATGTAACCTAAATGGGGGAAGGAGTGCTGAACACTGATGGCAGGGGGCAGCAAACATCTGATTGAATCAACTGACAAGGAGGAGAACTTTGATCCCAGCACATTCCAGAATCTGTATACATTCTTTGTTTCTCCCCACAATTTGCCAAGAGGCTATTGTTAAAATGCATAGGCCTATACAAATAACACCATAGGCTATGTTAAGGTTGACAATTGGCAGTTACCATTGTTGGGAATCTTCTACCATGTGGAACCAAGTCGGGAAAGGTGAAGTAACACATTGAGGACCACTTTCAGAATTGAAGAGGTTTTAATATGATGTGCAAAAGGAGACTCGCCATGGTGCCTCCACAAGCGTTCCATACGAATCTCAACGAGACAGCCACAAGTGAAGGTTTAAGTATTCTGTTGAGAGGTGTGGTGATTGCCTAGTGTGAACGTTCCCAGGAAGGAATATACATTGCACCAGTGCGTGGCTGAATTTTGTGGCTAATAAAAGCCTCGTTATAGTTGGAATTTTGAATTGACCAAAATTACAAGCATCTTTTGTCATTTTTTGTCCCATAATTCCAGAATTTAGGTTATTTTGGCCCCGGGCTTTTAGAGTTTAACCATCTAGTTGCTTTAGCTTTTGAGTATTTTGTCTTTTAACATTCATTAACTGTTTATTTATCACCTCCCCTTTTTATATTGCTGAAACAAAGTAACAAGTTCTATGAGTGGAAGTGCAAGTTTTTTTCTCAACATTTTTGTGTGCATACAGATGCTGGAGGCTGTGCCTGGTGGGCTAAGAAACATGATGCAGACACAGTCACAATGCTTGAAAAATCCTGGTTTAAATTTCATGACGATACCAGCAAAAATGAGCATTCAGCATTGTGTCTTTGAGCTATGTTCAGGCAGGTTTCCAAAAAAAGCCATTAGGAGACTCCAAGAGGAAACTTGGTAACCAAATGTTATTATGGGTTATCAGAGGTGTAAAATCCCATAAACGTTATATTATATGATCATGGAAGAAGTATTGGCTTGTTTTACCCCTGCCTGTCACTCTCCCCCTCTCCCTCCCCCTCCCACTTTTTCTTTCCCTCCTCTCTCCTTGCTCTCATCTTGCAACTTCTGGCAGCAGCAGGTCTGGAAGATAAATAACAGAAAATAAATACTTTAGCTATCTAATTTACAAATACATTGATTAAGGTCCATTTGTGAAGTTTTCATCAAGCACCCCACCCCCATCAACATTAAATAAATATAAATATTCTCAATCCTCAATATTCTCTAATATTTTTATTATTATCCAGTTGCCCTATTCATTATATATATTTATAGTGTACTGAATAATAAAAAATATTTTAAGAGTATTTAAATGCTCACCACTTTCACTCTTCTCAGAAATATTCACTCAGATGAGTGATTTCTTCCAAGACCTTGAGTCTTCTGTTCAGACTTAGGTTTTGCTAAATATTTTATGTCTACAAAAGCTGCTTTTGTTGTAAAACAGCTTTTGTAGACATAAAGTCTCAAGAACATTGAGGCTTATGTGTAATGTTTTCTGCATGCACTCTGAAAATGGTTTGTTTAAGCAGGTCCTTCATAACACGTGTCCTCATGAAGACCCACTGGCGGAAACGCCATTTGAAATGCAATTTCATTATCTGAAATACTTCTCAGTCGTCACTATAATAGCTTACCACTATCTGGCAGTGCTCTGGGCAGAAGTTATCCTGTCCATGTTGGGTCGTTGCAGCTCCCATTGGCTATATTGAGGGACTGCTTGGCTAGTACTGGTCAAGCTTGCCATTATGTTAGTTAACATCATGCAGGCTTAAACCTATTTATCCAACAAGCTATTTGCTGTATGCCTAGCCCCTAAAGTAAATAGGCTGATATCAATAAGATACTTTTAATCATCGTACTAACTGTTACATAGTCTAACATTTAAGACTTGGTCTGCTCTCAGAAATATTGCATGTCAAAGCATTTGAAACCATTTTTATATGCACATTATATCACAATGGCAATTGTCAGGGCCGTTGCTAGGAATTCTGAGCCCCCTGAAAGAATATTGGTGTGGGCCCCCGCCCCCCTGACTTTTCATTGCCAAAGATCAATTTTATACAACTTTTTTGTTAGACTATGTATTATCATTTTTATTTATTTTTCTGTTCCTCTATGTTCTTGACAGTGCCTGATGCAATACACCCAATTAGTTTTTTTTTTCAATTAACCACTCAACAAAGAGTCACTGGGTATTATTATGTAAAAATCAAGCACCTGGTGCAACACACCTCACATTATACTGGCTCAAGATAGTCCACAAGTTGGAGCTGTTAGTACTCCAATTACCAAGGTAGGTAGCTATGTAACATCTCTATTAGAATGTCTTGCAAAATAACAAAAATAGAGAACATAATAAAATACTTTCTTGTAAAATGTATTGTCAAATCTGGCTTGATTGACAATTCATTTATTCAGTAGGTGAGAGTATTAGCTTTCTAACGATAACATGTCTAATTTTGCTTTTGGAATAGCGTTTCATAGGTCAGTGTAACCGAAAATGTTCTTATCATCGCATTCACTTACGCATTCACTCTGTGGTTCTAGCTGCACCTAAAGAAAAGTTGTCAATGATTTTTTGTAATTTCTTGGAAAATACTATTATTATTGAGGACTTCTGGGCATAGCTAAGCCATATGTTTGCTGATAGACCTATCTGACATCGTTTTCTGGAGCAAAAGAGAAGCGGATAGAACGGTATAATTTTGGTGGGTTCTCAAATTGCGTAAGCTGACTGTCCACGATGTTCGAAAATTTTGAGAAGCGCATAGAGACATATTACGAGTGCGTCAAACATCTTGGGCGATTTGATTTGCCTGGAACACGCTATAAGTATAAGTAATAGACCCAGTCTGTTTTTGTTTTGATTTTGCCCACGCGCTTAAGGTCTTCGCAAACTTATTATTTTAATTAACGGCAGACTAGGCACAGGTAGTGCATTGCTGCCATAGACTGTATAAAAATATACCGGTTAAAAACATATACAGTATATACCGGTTGTTCTTAACCTCCTGCCGGTTAAAAACAACAATGCATTTGATCTTTGCAAACGGAAATGATGTATGTGTTTATTTGCATATTGAGCGGGGAAGTGAGATCCGATCACAAGTGGTCACTCGAGACACATGTGGGGTGTTTCTCAATACGCATTCTTATCTGTACTTGTGTTCTTGTGTCCTTGTGAAACGTCATCTTTTGCGGCCCAAGTACTGTGCCAATACACAAGTTCGCATTTCGCCAAGAACGGTTAAAATTCTTGACACGCCCATTTTACCGAGGGTGCATCGGTTGGTAACTTGTATGAACTTGACAACACAAATATCCCAGCGTTCATTGCGCAATGGCAGACGAGACACTGAACGGTCACAATTTTTTTTTGGTTTCTCTTCTCACTAATAAATGTTACGAAAATCCTTCTAAGAATGAAAATGATGCGAGAAATATATGTTATAATAATGGAATTTCAGCTCATTTTTACCATACAACATATAACTGGACGGAGTGTGGCACAGTGGGTAAGGAACTGCGCTTGTAACCGAAAGGTCGCAGGTTCGAATCCCGGGTAAGGACACTACCGTTGTACCCTTGAGCAAGGTACTTAACCTGCATTGCTTCAGTATATATCCAGCTGTATAAAATGGATACAATGTAAAGTGCTATGTAAAAAAGTTGTGTAAGTCGCTCTGGATAAGAGCGTCTGCTAAATGCCTATAATGTAATGTAATGTAATAACTAAAAACATTTCATTCGGCTATAATTCTGTTTAATCTGTAACCTTAGAGACCAACTCATAGCCAGAGGATAGTAGCCTATTACGTGTTAGCCTAGCCGAATTAAACATTTTTAGTTTTTATTTCACTAATAAATGTGACTAAAATGTTCCACAAGCGAAAATGAGGCGATAAATAGGTGTTAAAATAGCTGCATTTTAACTATTAACTAGCTAGAGAACAGAGGATAAGAGACGTTTTTTTCACTTTGATTTTTTAAGTAGCCTACAATTAACGCTAGTTTACAATTTAAATAAAACTATACCCCCAAACCAATGTAAAGCAGCCGTTGAAAGAAACTAGAATACACCGAGGACAGTGACTGTCAGATAGCGTAACCACACGTCACAAGCACGCATGGTATCTCAAAAACATATAACAGCGTTCTCTGTCCTTGTGAGCTTGCCTAGTTCATTCTTCCAAGAACGACTAGCAAGAACATTCTCCCCAAGAACACAAGTCTGTTCTTTGCGTTCTTGGTATTGAGAAGCACCCGCGGAGACACATTCTAATGCCAGGTGTGAACTGACATCCGTCTCGACTGAATCTGGACACAATCTGGATATATCCAGATACAAAGTACAGGTGTGAACACGGCCTGAGTGATCGGATCTCAATGCGTCCTCAATGCGTCTTGGGTGCATTCACACCTGTGGTTAGAGCTGTCCACTTGTGATCGGATCACCCAAGACACAATTTAATGCCAGGTCTGAACAGGGCCTTTGATTCTTCAGCCCCAAAAGGCAAGTATGAATCGGGCCTATGATGGACCAAGTTAATCTCCACTCTACTCACTGATCGTGTCACTGATTCTCTGTTCTGAGTCTGTGATTGAGTCTCTGTGTTCCACAGTGCAAATATGACTTCTGCTGGATCTGTCTGGAGGAGTGGAAGAAACACAGCTCCTCCACAGGGGGGTACTATCGCTGTACCCGCTATGAGGTCATCCAGCAAGTGGAAGAACAATCCAAGGAGATGACAGTGGAGGTGCTGTACAATGCTGTCAAACACACATGCACACACACTATTACACTGCAGCCAAAAAAAAACATTAGAACTGCTGTCAGACACATACACACACCTTATACACACACCTTTAGACTGCTATCATACTCAGCCACACCCACTCATATGTTGTTGTAGTGCTCATGATCACAAACGTGCACACAGTGCAATTTTGTTATTCATGTCAGCAAGCGTTCACTCCAAGCAAGCAGCACATCATTTAAATGAACTAAGGCTGTCAAAAGTGCCATGAAATTGAGTTCGAATATTAGCTTTTGTAATTAGTTAGAGTTTGAATATATTCGAATATCATTTGCCTATAATTCACAAAAATAAGCTGCTTATTGTCGGGTGCAATATGCTCGTGACGCTCCCTCTAAACTGGCCTACTAATATTTTCCACAAGCGGGCAGTAAAATAGAGGACATCAGTGAACTTTAATACTAGGCTACTATATCTGGGGCCTCATTTATAAAACGTAGCCTATTTTAGATCAACTGTGTGGCGCGTGCATAGAAAATCACGTCAAAGTACTGATTTATAAAATTTCAACATGACTCGATTTGACCGCGGAAATAGTCGTGGCTCTACGTCAGGTCTTCACTTTATGTATGCACACAAGTTCATTTTTTAAATGAGCCCCCTGCAGTTTCTATAGCCTAATGCGCAAATGAATAAAGCACTTTCTCGTGGTGTAATTTGCCACAAATCGGCATTTATTAATCATAGGGAAATGATTGTTTATTGTTTATTTCTTAACACAAAAACTATTCAAACAGCTAATACCTGTAGCCTAAAACAACATAAATTACTTACTCTGTTTAGTTTAACTTCTTTCATCATCCAATTTTATCAAAATCTTCAGAAAAGAAAGGAAACATAGCCTGCCATGGGAACATTATTTAGCCTAAATTGTTAGCTGACCAGATCTGTTGAACGAAGTGAAAAAACAGACTGGCTCGCGAGACTAGCTGACCAGTAATGTTAGGTGTCTATGGAGCTGAAAGTATCACCGGAGGCTATTGGCAAGGAAAACCAGACAATCCACTTTCTCTGGGTCCAGGGCAGAACATTTTTTGTTGACAGAGGAAGTAATGTTAGCACAGGAAATGAACTTTGCATGCATGAACATGATTCGCCGCCTGAAATTAAAGCCTGCATGTTAATTACAATGCGCAGGATCCAAAACTAATATTCAAATGCTCAAATTTAGGTTCGAACTTTAAAAAAAGAAAGATTTTCGAATAGTTTTCGAACTTCGAATATTTTTTGACAGCCCTAAAAGGAACTGATGAAATCAACAAATATTTTCATAGATTTTAGTAGCTTTGTAATCTTTGTTTGTCGACGGAGGATCGTGTATTGGGGATATTAGAGTGAATGTAATTGTCACTACAGTGAAAATCTTGCAAGAAAAGTGAGCATCTTGTTATGCATACAGATTTTAGTTCTCTGTAGTCGACCATTGAGTCCTAATGAACCATTTTGACAGTGTTATGTATTATTTCAGGCTGAAAAGAAGCACAAGAGCTTTCAGGAACTGGACCGCTTCATGCACTACTACACACGCTACAAAAACCATGAGCACAGCTACCAGGTGAGGGCCAGGGAAACTCTGGTGAGTGCATTCACTGCATACTCAGACCCTAAGGAACCAGTTAATTCTGTCTGCTCTTCACACAGCTAGAGCAACGTCTTCTGAAAACTGCCAAAGAAAAGATGGAACAGCTGAGCAAAGCCTTCAGTGGAAGTAAGTAACTTACCTTCTCAGTTATCCCACTGCAACTGTTCTGCTTTAACTGGGCATCTGAGAAGTAATTTCTGCTAATGGTTAATTTTATTATCTTAGATCCATTAGTTATATCCATTTGATATGTGTATATTGTGTATATGTATTACTCACATATCACCCACACAGACACACACACACACACTCACTCACTGGCCACCTTATTATTACCTATTTAGTACCGGGCAGGACCCACTTTTGCCTCCATAACACCCTGAATTCTTCACAGCATAGATTCAAGAAGGTGCTGGAGACATTCCTCAGGGTTTTGTGTCCATGCTCTCTTGTTAGGATCACACAGTTCCTGAATTAGTACATCACCTTCTATAAAGGGCATTGGCACCAAGCAGCTTCACAGAGATCTGGGCCTGAACCCCACAAGAGCATGGCTATAACTATAGTGGCAAGGAAGAATTCCCTGTCTGGTAATGGGAAGAAGCCTTGAGCAGAACATGACTCAGAGGAGGGAGCCCATCTGCTCTTGGCTAACACCAGTTTTTTGGAAAAAGGCTAATTACATTTACATGTGTAATACACAGGGGGGGGGAAAGTACATACAGTCAGGTCCATAAGTATTTGGACAGTGACACAATTTTCATCATTTTGGCTCTGTACACCACCACAATGGATTTGAACGGAAACAATCAAGATGTGATTTAAGTGTAGACTTTCAGCTTTAATTAAAGGGGTTTGTCAAAAATATTGTATGAACAATGTAGGAATTACAACCATTTTTATACAGTCCCCTCCAAAATTATTGGAACAGCAAGGTCCATTCCTTTGTTTTTGCTATACACTGAAGACAATTGAGTTTGAGGAAAAAAGATGTACATGAGATGACAGATCCGAATTTCAGCTTTCATTTCCTGGTATTTTTATCTAGATTTGTTAAACAACTTAGAACATATCACCTTTTGTATCAGACAACCCAATTTTTAGGTGAGCAAAAGTATTGGAACATGTGACTGACAGGTGTTTCTTGTTGCCCAGATGTGTCCTGTTAGATTGATTGGTTAAACAATAAATAGGTCTGAATGTCTACTCTTGGTTTTAGCCTTGGGTTTTTCCTGTGAAAACAGCATTTGTGTTATAAAAGATAAACTAACATGAAGACCAGAGAGCTGTCTTTGGGAGAAAAGCAAGCTTAGAAAAGAGGGGAAATCGATCAGAGCCATTGCACAAGCATTGGGGATAGCTTGTACGACAACCTGGAAAGTCCTGAAAAAGAAAAAAACCGCTGGCGTACTGAGCAACAGATATCGAACAGGTCGACCAAGGAAAACAACAGCAGTTGATGACAGAAACATTGTGAAAGCTGTGAAGAAAAACCTCAAAACATCAGTCAGTGACATCACAAACAATCTCCACAGGACAGGGGTGGAGGTATCTCAATCAACTGTTTGAAGAAGACTTAGAGAGCAGAAAAATAGAGGCTATACCACAAGATGCAAACCACTCATCAGTAGTAAGAATCGGAAGACGATATTACAATTTGCAAAGAAGTACAGAGATGAGCCACAAAAGTTCTATGGACTGATGAGACCAAGATTAACCTCTACCAAAGTGATAGAAAGGCCAAAGTGTGGAGAAAGAAGGGATCTGCTCATGATCCAAAACATACAAGCTCATCTGTGAAGCACGGTGGAGGAAGTGTCATGGCTTGGCCTTGCATAGCTGCTTCTGGAGTGGGCGCACTAATCTTTATTGATGATGTAACGCAGCAGGATGAATTCAGAACTTACGGAGAAATGCGTCGAAACTAATTGGCAGGAACTTCATCATAAAGCAAGAAAATGACTCAAAACACACTGCCAACACAACAAAGGATTTCATTAGGGAGAAAAAGTGGAAGGTTTTAGACTGGCCTAGTCAATCACCAGACCTTAACCCAATTGAGCATGCATTTCACCTCCTGAAGAGGAGATTGAAGGGAAACCCCCCCCGAAACAAACAACAACTGAAAGAGGCTGCAGTAAAAGCCTGGAAAAGCATCACAAAAGAAGAATGCAACAGTTTGGTGATGTCAATGGGTCGCAGGCTTGATGCAGTTATTGCAAGCAAGAGATATGCTACCAAATATTAAGTGTTATTTGCTTTCATTTACTTAAATACTCTCTGTTCCAATACTTTTGCTCACCTAAAAATTGGGTGGTCTGACACCAAAGGTCCTATGTTCTAAGTAGTTTAACACATCTAGGTGTAAATACCAGGAAATAAAAGCTGAAATTCTGAACTCTTGTCTCATGTTCATCTTTTTATCTCAACCCCAAATGTGTTCAGTGTATTGCAAAACAATTGGCCTTGCTGTTCCAATACTTTTGGAGGGGACTGTACATACCCCCCCCCCCCCCCAATTTTAGGGGCTCAAAAGTAATCGGACAAACTAACATAATCATAAAATTTAATTGTCATTTTTAATACTTGATTGCAAATCCTTTGCAGTCAATGATTGCCTGAAATCCTGAACCTTCTTAGCTGTCCATCGTGTCCAATGTTGACGCTTGCTCCGAGGGGGGGGGGGGTTCAGCGTCGTTGATGCTGGTGCCACTTCATGTGGCTGTGGAGGCCGATGCGTGAGCCACACACTCGTCCACAGGTGGGGCAAGGGAGCCCAGATGTTGGGGTAATGCCGGCAGCCCTCTGATGTCGTTGGGCACGTCTTTCAGTCCTCCTCTGTTGCATGGTGTGATGTATTTGTTCAGCCACCCTGGCACAGGTGCCCTGCCATGCCAATCTTTCAAGTGCCAGAGGTTCTAGTTGGATGGGGTTTATGTCGCTGTTTATGCTGTAGTCTGCCAGTGTCTGGATAAATAATACGGTACTGCGCGCAGGTAGCATGGATGGCGAGTTGGTATTTCATTTTTTGCTACTAAAAGTTTGTTAGTAAAAGCTTTTTTTTTTTTGAGAGGATGAATCATTACTTTTCTTTGGCATGGATCCATTTGAAGACAATATCGGGTGAGTTCGTTTAGTCTCTGAATCCATCATTATGCTGAGAGAAATCGTATTCTCAATTTAATCTCTAAATTGACTGTAAGCTTAGGGTTGTAACTAGGTAGCTGTTTCGTAGGTGACTTAATGCACTCGTCTTAACTATTGCTTGAATTTTTGCATAGACTGCGTTGTTGCTGTTCTTGTTTGTGTTCAGTTTAACCTACAGGGTCCAAGTTGAACTATGCGGTTGTTCCCTGCACTTGGAACGGTAGGCTACTGCCCTCTAGGGTTTTCGACACACTTGTTCCTGGTTATGGTTATACACTTTGTTGTACGTTGCTCTGGATAAGAGCGTCTGCCAAATGCCTGTAATGTAATATTCCGTAGCAACAAGATAAACCCGACGTTAGCCATAAAATATGCCAAAACAGCAGTGAAAAAGCTGCTCACTGAATAACGAAATAAACGAGACAAAGTTTTTTTTAATTATGCCATGTCATTCTACAGTCAATATCTGGGACTAAACATTGAATAAATATACAATCTTACCACTGGTTTTACGCGTTTTACGCGAGATGTCCCTTTTGCGAATAAGTGGTCGTATATTGTCTTGGACTAAATAAATAAATAAATAAAACAGTAGGCTGCTCTGCGTGCAGCACGCAGGTCGCAGGTTTGTTTAGTTTTTTCTCAATGTCGTATTTATTATTTGAAATGTGTATTTATGTGTTATTATTCTATCTGTCTCTGAGGCGCTCTGAAATGTGCATTCTCTGCTAAGCTGAGCAATGGATTGGAATATGTGTCTGACGTACTGTTGCACGGTATACCGAAACTTCAGCACTTTTTCGGTACTTAAAAAAAAAAAGAAAGAAACGGTTCACTATTAGAATTTTCTGACGTTCGGTAGTTTTGTGTCAAATGTAAAAGCCAGGGAAATGTGTCTCCCGCAATACTGATTGAGAGGATGAAAAGTGTAATTTGTCAGAATCTTCGCTAGATGGCAGTAGCAACTAAGGTTGCCAAGTGAGGTGACGTGTGCTTGTGAATTCACTTCGTTGATACAGCGCAAGCTTCGACTCAGTTAACTTCAGCAGCAATAGGTGTTCTAATTTGGAAATATTTTATTATAGGAAGATGCTGTATTATTAAAATATGCTGTTTTTAGATTTATTTAAAAGTGAAAGACCTTTTTAAAGATTATTCAGTTTACAATTGTTAAATTTTTGAAATATATTTCATATATTTTTCTATTATTTAGTGTTGTAACACTATAGGCCTATGCTTATTAATATGTTGAACAGGCTTCAACTTAAAGGTTGTTAATAAACCAGGTTTTTAATAAACCGTGAATTCGAAAATGAGGTCAACCCTTGTGGACATAACGTTTCTGATCTATTAAGGTAATTTCAGTATTGTTAGGTACCGAGTATCGAATCAGCATCGTTTAAGTTTCAAGTATCATTTCAGTATTGAGTATCGTGATACCAAACCTGGTATCAGTATCAAAGTCAAAATTTTGGTATCGTGACAACACTAGTGTGACGCCTTTTTTAGTTGCGGCGCAGAAACACTGCAGCTGTACATACACGCCGGGCTAAGTCTAAGTGTTACGACATAGTAAAGGCCTTTACGGGAAGCGGCCAGGACTCATCCGTAGACACGCGGTTCCACTACAGGCAAGGAGGTTGTTAAACCCACCACCTACCCCCCAGTGTCATGTATAGCTTGGATCTTAGAATTATGAGTATCTTTAGTTGGAGTATAGTTGGAGCTTCAGATGATGCCTGGACATCCATGTCAAGATGTCAGCTAGGCAGGCCGATACTCTCTCATTAACTTGTATGGTAGAGGACGGGAAAGATGATAAGAGTTGTATATCATCAGCATAACAGTGGTAAGTCATGTGAATCAATAACTGAGCTAAGAGATTTGATGTAAATGGAGAATAGCAGTACAGGCCCCAGTATAGATCCCTGTAGGACTCCTGTAACAAGAAGATGAGATTCAGAGACAGACCCCATCCAGGTGACCTAGAGAGGGCAGTACCAGAAATGCCCATCTCGGCCAACATGGAGATGAGTAGTTGGTGGTTGACAATGTTGAATGCTGCTGACTGGTCTAGGAGGATCAGGACAGAGGAGAGGGATGAGGCTCTTTCCAAAAAACCAGACTGGTGAGGGTCAAACAGCTTGTTCTAAATGAGAAAATATGATAATTTAACTATCATCTACCCATAGAACATTATCCCCACAATGCTTGGGAATCATCCAGGTGTTTTTTTTGTTTGTTTGTTTGTTTGTTTTTTTGCAAATGTGAGACAAACAATGTGGTTTCTGCATTGCTACTCTCGTATAAATCCCATTGTCACACAGCCTCTTTTTTATGAACACTGACCTTAGCTGAGGCTAAGCAAGGCCTGCAGTTCTTTGGATGTTCTTCTGGGAATCTCCTGGGAAGATTCACCACAGCTCCCAGTGTTTTTCTTTTGGAGATAATGGCTCTCACTGTATTTCAGTGGAGTCCCAGAACCTCTGAAATGGCTTTGTAGCCTTTTCCAGTCTGATGTATTTCAATGTTTTTTCTCATCTCTTCTTTAATTTCCTTTGGTTGTGGCATTGTGTGCTTGTGGAAATTTTGTGGTGACTACTTCACTCTGATTAATTTAATTATCAGCTGAATATAATTATCAATTAAATCTGATTAATTGGTTGATTGAGTAACTAAGGGGACAATTGACACTTGACATTTATTGAGGGTGTGACAGAAATGTTCAGTGCTGCTTACCATAAACAAACACTTTCTCATTCAATAGATCACGTAACATTAAAAAACAAATCATAGGCTGCTTGTCTCAAATGACAATCAATAAAGGCTAGCAACACCCTGGCGTTTATTTCTTGGAATTTTATCAGCACTACAGTGAAGGAAAAAAATTCAACAAACTAGCCTATGTTTTCTGTGAGTATTGTTTAGCTCATGTGCTCACACTACTGTCTACATACAGTGCTGGCACAAATTATGGAAACAATAGGCCTCATTCACAAAACGTGTACAATCAAATTTGATTGTTAACTGTGCTTACAAACATTTCTACAAATATTTTGGCATTCATGTTATCGGAATTTGTTCTTTGGTGAGATCTAAATCTTCATATGTTTAGAAACATGTGTAAAGGCATACGCAAAATATGCATCTATTTAGAGTGCTTTCATGTATAATTGTATTAATAATTGAATTATATTATTTTTAATTATATTATAATATATAATATATAATTTATTATATTAAATATAATAATTTAATATATTAAAATTAAACATGATATTGATTTTAACTGCATTAACCTATATGAATAACCCAGAATTTTTAACTGGCTTTTGATTTCAACTTCAGTTTACCTTTGTTCAGTTTAAACAGCGCACACTCCCTAGTGGTCAGCATGCCAGCGTGCCTAGATTGCTCATTTCAGACATTCTGTGCTTCTGCAACCAAATTATGAGTTAAAAACACAAACTTGGTGTTCTAGCTTTATTAGTAGAAGATTCAGGACAACTATGGAATACGGAGTTTTGCAGCGCCACCATTCTCGCACTGGTCATGCATTTACCAAGCACCCCCTCCCTGCAATCTCATCTGTAACTACACCCCCCATGCATGACACACTGGACAATTGTGTCGAAATTTGTATTCCGTTGTAGCAACAAGATAAAGCCAATAATAGCCGAAGGTATGCCAGTACAGCTGTGGAAAACGCTGCTCACTGAACACTAAAATAAACGAGGAATTTTTCAAAAATTATACCATGTCATTCTACTGTCAATATCTGCGACTAAATATGGAATAAATATACAGCCTTAACATCAGTTTTACGCGTAGAAATGTCCCTTTCCAAACGGAGTCATCATATATTGTCTTGGACAATCCGTTTGTGAAATATACGCTCATTTGTGACGCCTGGGTACCTTCCAACAAAGAGCTGTGCGTAATACCACACGTTGTCTACAGTGTTTTTATCCTTTGTGGTACAATCTGGCTTGATCAACAGTTAATCTATCCAACAGGTGACAGAGTAAGCTATCTAACAATGTATAATATGTCCAATTTTACTTTTGGAATAGCGTTTTGTAGCTCAGCGTAACCGAAAGTTTTGTCTCATTATAGCTGCATTACGCATTCAGTCAGTGGTAGCAGCGTGGTGAAATTTTATCAATGACTTCCATCATCTCTTGGAAAATACTATTATTCTTGGGAAATTCTGAGCATGGCTAAGGCATATGTTTGTTGATAGACCTAGCTGATATACCCTTTTCTGGGCTAAGTTGGAACTGGGGAGCGACAGCATTCATTCTGTCTCTGTGTCTATCTACTGAACACAGATAAGAATTCATTGTCCTAATGTGAGTATTACTGCTGAAAATATTTTGGTTATATATGTTATTTTTGAAATTGAGTGTCTTTAAATAGGTTAGTGGTATTTTATAATGAGGATATTTCACACTGTAATGTAAGCATTCATTGGTTTGCTTAGTGGTTTGTGTTTAATGTATGTACCAGATGTGATCTCAGCTGGAACATTGCCAAAACGTGGTGGGCGGTTGAATATTGTTTTAATGTCGTCCCATCCCCATACAAGAAAACATCACATACTGTAGAGTACAGAAAAACATACGAGAGTTAATGATTACACATTTAGGTACTGTACAGTATAGTGTGATCTCATAAAAAACACATTTTCAACGTACAAAAATGCCAAGTTACTCACGCATACACGACATACACTGTCTATAACTCATTCATTCAAACTGACGAAATCTAGGCCTGCCATTAAAAGTATTGATATCAAAATGACGCCAAGTTACTGTAATACAAACAGTATAAGCTATCTTGCCTCACCAAAATGAAAGCTGTATTCTAAAGCAGTGCTACTCAATGTTTCCTTAATTGTCAAAAGTCACTTGGCCCTGTTTTTTTTTATCTTATCATTTTACAGTGTCATTCAAACTTTGTGTCAGATCAGAGTGTGAAATATTTCTAATTGCCACATTTAAATTCATGTGCAAAACTGCTGGTGAATACCTACAGGAAGCATATTCCTCCAAAAAACATGTATGTACTTGCTTGTCAACATTTTTCTAAACAAAGTTCTTGTATATTTCATACTTACAATAAATACTGCATGTAAAATCCATATTCTACATACATACATAGAATACTTCTTTATCCCCATGGGCAAATTTCAATTGCAGCATATTACATTCACATTTATGAACAAACATTTATACCAAGAAACATACAATCATTCATGAAATAGAAAGGCTGGGCAGCCAAATACATACATACCAATACAAATTGGACATATTGACGCTTATTCAGTGAATCTTCACTCTTGCAAACCCATCCACACATATGTTTGGCATGTCCATGTACTGTATGCTTATACACACAGGGCCAAGTGGTGGTACAGGTCGAGATCTTTAAGTACCTGGGCACTGAGATCGACCAGCACCTGTCCGTCACACAACATGCAGACGGAGTCTACAAAAAGGCCCAACAGCACATGTTTCTCCTGAGGAGGCTGAAGTGTTTTAATGTCAGACAGCAGTATACCAGTGACTCATCGAATCAGTCCTCATATTCAACATTGCATCCTGGTACAACTTCCTCACAGAGAAAAGTAAGAAAAAACTTACAAGAATCATCAAGCAGGCAACCAAAATCACTGGCTCCACTTAGTCCCAACTCTCTGACTTTTATAGTCACGCAGTAAAAAGAAAGGCAGACTCTGTCACTAGGGACCCTTCACACCCCCTTCACCACTCCTTTCAGCTACTCCCATCAGGCCACCGCTTCAGAGCACCTCTGGCCAAAAAGAAAACTCACAAAAACTCTACAATTCCCACTGCAATATCCATTTTAAACAAGGACAAATAGACTGTCACTACTTTTTAATGCAGCTTTGAACAACTATTGTTTGTGTTTTTAATGTAATTGTTTGTGTTTTTAATGTAATTGTGTTTTTAATTTAATTTTATGTGAGCCTTTCATGGGTGTATGTATTTATGTTGTTTGTGAGCCCCTAACCTAAGACAATTTTCTAACACTGTGATAGACAATAAAGTTCTTTTAATTAGAATTTGAAAGGCAAATAGTTGAGAAATAATAGAGAATTATTAGTGAGCAAAAAAGCATGTTTAAGAAAGTTGCTTGAGGCAGGGCTTGAACCTGTGACTTCATGATCCATAGACAGTGAGACTTTCCACTAAGCCACGAACTGATTAGCTATTGAAACTAGGAAATTTCTTGGGTGATAATAGAAGAGCTCCCGTTGAATCCATATGACTTTGCAATACTGTAGCCGGTTAACTGAACATGTAGATGGTACGTCATAATGCAGTGTATACATTCGGTGAATGGCGGGTAGATGTGGTGCAAAAGCAATAATTGAGAAGTAATAGACAATTATTAGTGAGGAAAAAGGTTAAAGAAACCTGTTCCTGGCTGGGCTTGAACCGGCGACTTCATGATCTGTAGACAGTCGGCGGGTTTACATGATGTTTGAAAAAGTCGATTTATTGTTTTAGTCTGGTCTTTTAAAATCACGTAAACATTGTAGTCCAACTGAAATCGTACGAAGTCGATTTTTTCAGAGTCGGACTAACATACCTAGATAATGCGGTTGGCGGTCGATTTACTACGGCATGTATACACTTCAATAGGCCAAAAATTGCCCTAGGATTTCTGCGCATGTTCCGTAATTTACATAGCAACTATACGCTCACGGTGGCCAAGCGGAATCGATAACGTTTCAGAAAATATATAACTTTATAAGATTTAATTCAATCTTCTACTGGAACTTTTGCTGTTTATTGAGGGAGTGACAGAAAATTCGACTATAATCAAATTTTTTTCACATTTACCGTTCAATTGAGCAAGTACCATTCAAAGTACATTTTTATGGGTTAGTGCTGTCCGTTTGTGTTGGCTACTTCACATTAACCTGGTACGGCGATCAATAAAGGCTAACAGCACAGTACCACTTAATTATTGTCCCTTCTGGGCTGAGTGTCTGTGGCTGTTGTGGTTATTTCTGTGGGGAACCCTGAAAAGTGGCAAACTCTCGGTGCTGTATAGGTAAGGGGCATGCCCCGCCAAGGCATAACTTGGCATACCTGCCATCCCAATAATGTTTTTGCATTATTTTTTAAATCTGATATCAATGTTTACCTTAAACCTTCATAAGACGCAGAGAGATTTTGGATATGTTTTAGGACCCCTAGATATTTTAAGCCACTGTACTGATGGAAAGCTTGTAATTCCCACTTGAAAATGATGCACAGTGAGTTTCTTCAGTCAAACAGTTTGTAGTGAAATACATGATTATGTTGTCATCTACAGCAATGCATAATTTAGACATTTTGGATAGATGTGTAGATGCTGGGCACACTGCTTACTTTTTTATTCATAGATCTTTAGTAGTTCTGCGTATCCACCCTTAGACGCACTTGTGGTAAAATTGTTTTTGATTCAGGACGTATACTGCTGTATATTTGCCTGCGGTATATTTGCAATCTCTCAGTATTTTATTGCAAACTAAAAAAAAAAACTTTTTGATTTTTTTGCCTAGACAACTGCATTTATGGCACTTTATTTCTTCCTAAATTATGAATATAAACTAATCTAGGCAGAGGTAGTATGTAAATAGTACAAATACCTTGCTTCATTTAAGCCATTTTTCACGTCTCTGTGATGCTCACATCTGGAGTTATAAAGCTTTAAATAGGAAATTATTTAGCTTTAAATAAATGGGCAAAGATTGGCCAGATTTGGCATGTGCGCAAAGGGGTTAAGAACATGTTTGGTGGCTTTCAGTTTACTTTATCAAAAACAGTTTTTATTTGTATTTCAGTTTATAATACTGTTTTTTCCCTCATGCACTTCACCTCTTAGTTAAATTTTATGACAGTAACCTAGTTGGGAATGCATGTAATTAATGTATTTTATTGATAAAAGTAATGTATGATGATTGATAATAATATATAAGCATCCACAAATGTGCAGCCCACCCCCACACTGGAATATTTGTTGCTTTTGGATTATTTGGCTAATTGTGCCTTGGGGAGAGGGACCACACATATGTGGGCCAGAAAAATTTGCAGAGAGCAATGAATGGCTGATGTTTGCACATGACCAATTTTTACCTTTAATGGGATTACTAGGGTGTGTTTTTTTTTTACTTACAGTTGAGGCCGAACATTTACATAGACCTAGGCTAAAGATATTCAAACTCAATTTTTCACAACTCCACACATTTTGTTACCATACATTTCCCGTGTTGAGTCAGTTATGGTATGTACTTCATTTTCATAAAAGTTCATTTCAAAATAATAGCTAAGAGACAAATTTATTTTAGCTTTTATGTACTATATCAGATTTTCAATGGGTCAAACGTTTGCATACACTTTTTGTTAGTATTTGATGGCATTGCCTTTTAATTGCGTAACTTGAAATTAACACTTGGGGTAGCCTTCCACAAGCTTCTCACAATACTTTGCCAGAATCTTTGTCTGTTCCTCCTGACAGAACTGGTGTAACTCAGTCAGGTTTGTGGGCCTCCTTGCTCAGACACGCTTTTTCAATTCAGTCCACAAATTTTCAATGGGATTCAGGTCAGGGCTTTGTGATGGCCACTCCAGTACTTTCACTTTGTAGTCTTTAAGCCATTTTGTTACAACTTTGGAGGTATGCTTAGGATCATTGTCCTGCTGGATCCAGTTGTGACCAAGTTTTAACTTTCTAGCTGATGTCTTGAGGTGTTGCTTCAGTATTTCTAGATCATCCTCCTTACTCATGATGCCATCTATTTTCTGAAGTGCACCATTCCTTTTCCAGCAAAACACCCCCAAAACATGATGTTGCCACCCCCATGGTTCACAGTTGGGGTGGTGTTCTTCAGATTAAAATCCTCACCCCTTTTCCTCCATACATAGCGCTGATCATTATGGCCGGACAGTTAAATTTTTGTTTCATCTGACCAGAGAACACTCTTCCAGAATGCTAGGTCTTCATCCTGGTGATTACTTGCTAACTTCATTCTGGCTTTTTTATGCCAGTCTTGGAGTAGGGGCTTCTTCCTTGCGTGACAGCCTTTCAGGCTATAGTGATGTAGGATTCTCTTAATGGTGGACATAGATACTTTGGTACCTGATGCCTCCAACTCCTTCACCAGTTCTTTGTTGTTGTCTTTGGGTCAGTTGAACCTTTTGGACCAAAGTTTGTTCAGCCCTGGCAGTTAATTTGTGCCTCCTTCCTAAATGATGCAGTGTCTGTGCATACAGTTGTTTATACAGATGCTTGTGGTACCTTCAGCTGTTTGGAAGTTGCTCTTAAGTAGGAACCAGACTTTTTTTTTTTTGAGGTCTGAGTTGCTTGGATTTTCCCATGGTATCAAGGGCAAAAAGGCAGTGGCTCTAAAGGTAGGCCCTTAAATATAGCCACAGGTGCCAATGAACTCCTAATTACTACAATTGGCTAATCAGAAGCTTCTAAAAAGTCATTACATGAATTTCTGGAATCTTCCAGACTGTTGAAAGAGACTGGAAACTGGTGTATGTAAATCTGTCTTTAAAACCGCGTTTCCACCAAAATTACCCGGAACTTTTAGTCCCAGAATCTACTTTTCAAGGAACTAAAAGGTTCCTTCAGCCCATGGTTGTCTGCGTTTCCACCGCGGTCTAAAGTCCCGTAAAGATGACCCACTGACGTATGAAAAAGCGACGTTGTCGTCCGTCCATCTGTCATATGATTTCTTCTGTAACCCCATACTACCACCGAAGTAGCCTACATTATTTTCTAATAACCGGGACAGCCCGGAGGGGTTTATTCCACTTATATACAACGGGCTACCCACAATGACTGTATATAGTTACTTTTGTATTTATTGATTTTTATCGATTTAATCACCTGGAATTGAAATATTCTTCTGCAGCCGTTTGGGCATATTTTACCGTTGTCAAGCAAAAATGTTGTTGGTAGTTGAACTTGGACCGTTGTTATGCAACAAATAGTATGTAACAGGCCAATAGTCAGATTGTAACTGTTTTATATATCCTCTCAAACACATTCATTATGTTTTTATGCGAACATTCGCTTTCATGTCTTGACATCCGAAGCGACAGAATGCATTCACATTTCCAATATAACTGGCAACAACAGCAGAAAACATGCACACGTTGTAAACAATTTGCTGTTTGATTACTTTCTCATCGTCAATTCCATATAGGCTAATCGCAAAATGACAAGAATAGAATGAAAACTCGGACTTGCGTGAACATTTAAATTAGTAGTGGTACAGCCACCGTTTGCTTTCCTTCGAAGTTACTGCTAGCCGAGCAGCGTAGTGTGCCTTCCAGATGCGAACCATGCACCATAAATTAGTCCATAGTCTTCCTGGTCTTTTCGTGGAATTGAAGAATGGCAGTAAAATGGAGTAAAATTACGGCAGTCTGAAAAAGCTAAAGGGACGATTACTAGAATTAACCTGTTATTTTACCCTGACAAAAAGTGCGGAAGGTGATTTCCAGTTTGCTTTTACTGTATCACCAATGTTAATTACGCAGAACTACCACATACCTCACATAACTGTATCAAACGTTTTGAGTCAATTACAACGGGCTAACAAAGAAAATCCGGAAAATATTCAGCAACCGAATTAATCCGTTTGAATGTTTTGGTAGCCTACGTAATATGCTGTCCCAGCACGAATGCTTAGCATTTTATCAAACGAATACTAAAGCAAGAAAAGAACAGAAGAGCACACGTTATAATTCCAAGACGTTGACAGGCTATAACCAAAACTAGGCTACTGCGCCGTATAACATACAAAGCCGCGTTTCCACCAAAATTACCCGGAACTTTCAGTCCCAGGAACTACTTTACCAGGAACTAAAAGGTTCCTTCAGCCAATGGTTGTCTGCGTTTCCACCGGGGTCTAAAGTACCGCGAAGATTAGGAAAATTAGCCCACTGACGTTGTCGTCGGTCCATCTGTCATATGATTTCTTCTGTAACCCCATACTACCACCAAAGTAGCCTACATTATTTTCTAATAACCGGGACAGCCCGGAGGGGTTTATTCCACTTATATACAACGGGTTACCAACAATGACTATATATGGTTACTTTTGTATTTATTGATTTTCATATATCCTCTCAAACACATTCATTAACAGCAGAAAACATGCACACGTTGTAAACAATTTGCTGTTTTATTACTTTCTCGTCGTCAATTCCATATAGGCTAATCGCAAAATGACAAGAATAGAACGAAAACTCGGACTTGCGTGAAAATGTAATTTTAGTAGTGGTACAGCCACCGTTTGCTTTCCTTCGAAGTTACTGCTAGCCGAGCAGCGAAGTGTGCCCTCCAGATGCGAACCATGCACCATAAATGAGTCCATAGTCTTCCTGGTCTTTTCGTGGAATTGAAAAATGGCAGTAAAATTGAGTAAAATTACGGCAGTCTGAAAAAGCAAAGGGAAGATTACTAGAATTAACCTGTTATTTTACCCGGATAAAAAGTGCGGAAGGTGATTTCCAGTTTGCTTGTACTGTATCACCAATGTTAATTATGCAGAACTACCGCATACCTCACATAACTGTATCAAACGTTTTGAGTCAATTACAACGGGCTAACAAAGAAAATCCGGAAGAAAATATTCAGCAACCGAATTAATCCGTTTGAATGTTTTGGTAGCCTACGTAATATGCTGTCCCAGCACGAATGCTTAGCATTTTATAAAACGAATACTAAAGCAAGAAAAGAACAGAAGAGCACACGTTATAATTCCAAGACGTTGACAGGCTATAACCAAAAGTAGGCTACTGCGCCGCATAACATACAAGTTTGATTTGTTATTATGAAAATAAATTGGTTTGCCGCTGCATATTTTCAAACATGGCGGGTAATGGCGGAAAATAAATACAACACAAATGCTACGAGTACTCGACCAATCAGAAATGTTCAGCGCTGCAAGCTCCACCCAAAAGGTTCCTGTACTTTCGGAAAGTACTACCCCCCGAGCAGGAACGTTTTGGGGGGTAAAACAAAGCCCCCAGAACTAAATTTAGACCCTAGTTCCTGCGGTGGAAACGCACTGAGTTCCTCAAAAGGTTCCTAGTTCCGGGGTATAGTTCCTGCGGTGGAAACGCGGCTCAAGTTTGATTTGAAGTTATTATGAAAATAAATTGGTTTGCGGCTGCATATTTTCAAACATGGCGGTTAATGGCGGAAAATAAATGCAAAAAAATGCTGCGAGTACTCAACCAATCAGAAATGTTCAGCGCTGCAAGCTCCACCCAAAAGGTTCCTGTACTTTCGGAAAGTACTACCCCCCGAGCAGGAACTTTTTGGGGGGTAAAATAAAGCCCCAGGAACTAAATTTAGAGTTCCTCAAAAGGTTCCTAGTTCCGGGGTAAAGTTCCTGCGGTGGAAACGCGGCTTAATTGATTGTTTTAAAATGTTCTCTGATGTGAACAAACAAGATGGCCTAATTGACTTGCCAAAAAAAATGTTTGGTAACATGTAGTATGCAGAGTTGTGTAAAACTGAGTTTGAATATCTTTAGCCTAGATGTATATAAATTTTTGGCCTACATTCAATTTTCAAACAATCACCATTCTAGTGGGGCAGCTACGTGCAAAATTGTTCAGATGGTGATACAAGCATGAAATTTTGCATGTGATTCACCTTTAGGCTGCTTATTAAGAAATTAACGTTAGCCAAACGAAAATCCAATATGGCTGCCATTTTACAAGGTGGCCGCCCAATTATGGCTACTGGATGCAATTATCTTCATATAATCAAAACAAACTGTCTAAAATTAATATTTGAGGGGTCAATTCCTATGATTTTTAAACAATTTTTATAACCCCGTTAATTAGGAGCTGTCACCTTATAATTCATGCCTACACAAAGAGTGCTCATCGGCCAAAATATGTAATGGCCTTAGCTCCGCCTGCACCGTCTCTTTGCTTCATTTATTTACATGAATGGATGCAGGTTTTTTATTTTATAATTGTATTATTATTATTATTAGTATTATTATTATTAATAATAATAATTTATTTTAATTTTTAAAAATATATTTAACATTCAATGTTTTGAAACATGGAGATTCTATTTTCGCAACATCTGGGTTTGTAGGATGGATTTATTCATCATTTTTGGAGGGTTTAAGACATTCTATGTCTCAGTTGTCTAATTTTATTTGATGTTTCATTTTTCGTGGTAATTAGGCATCTAGATGAACGGGGATCCATTTCAGGCTTCGTCCTTGACCAAAGGCAATCCACAGTTTTGCAAGACCCAGCTCTTTCAGGGATGGAAAACAAGATACTGCTATTACAATCACATCTGTGTCATTTGCTTTAATCATCAATACCTTGTTGCCATTTAGGACTGAATCTTTTGCATGCACAAACATGTGTGTATCTGCTTCTTCATGAGTACAGGGAGATACATTGTTTAGACACATTGCTTGATTGGACTGTGCATTGTCCCCTTTGGTCACAACAATTGCATTTGCTGTTTGGACGCCAGCAATTTTGTCTGCTAGAAAATGAAAGAGCTCCGTTTTGTTGGTGTTGTCTCGCAGAAACTTGTGCCAATTATTGGGTGTTTTAGTGAAGTCTGTCACCCTCCTCATTCCTTGCCCTCGCTTTGTTCTTGCTTCAGCCTTCAGACTAGATGGAACGTAAACATCAAAAACTATATCTGAGAGCTTGTACTTTGGCATAAGCCTTTACTGCAGGAATAACATCTTGCATGGCATACTGACCGAACGTTTTTGATGCTCGTGGTGTCAAGGAATTCACTAATGCTGAGCCATCAATGTCAATAGCATCTGCCACTGGTTCACGATCTAGCATCTTGACTTCAGATTCAAAGATCTCAGCCAGTAGAGATTTCTTACATGAAGCTGTCAGTTATCACTCAGAGAGGCAGGGAATTGATTGTTTTCATGCTGAAAGAATTCTATTAAGATCCTCCCATCTTTGACAAGAGATGAAAAGTTGAGAGAAAAGATGGGAGTCACCCGTCAGCATCTTTTGAGTAGAGCTGCTTGAATGTGCTTCTTTATTGAAAAAGTCAACTTTGTTCTTCTTAATTGGCTGGTAAAATGTGCATTGAACCTCAGATTCAAGTGCTTTCATGAATGCATGACACTGACGTGTACCTTTCTCATAGTGTGTGGCTACTAATGCAGCACTGTCAGGATTATATGCACTTTCTTGTATGGAATACAACTAGGTTCATGCAATAAATTGCCCTACACCTAGCCCAATCGTTCATCCAGTGTCATTCAAGTCCCGTGCGATCTGTACACCATCCGGATGACTAAAGCTCCATCATCCTTGGCTCAGCTCTCCCGCGCTGGCACATCCTGTCAATTCCGGTGCGGATATCTAACTGACGTGGGGGCTAATTAGATATCATTTGGGACACTTAACTGTATTACTGGACAGAAGCTGAGACTGAACTTCATGCTGAGTTTCACAGCAGTGATGTCACCAGTGTGCCCTGGTAATGCATGACATTCACTCATATAATTACCATTACAGGTTGATTTTCAAGTGGCTAACGTTGTTGTTATATCAGCTAACCCTTGATGAGTCCCTGTTCTAAATTTGGTGCTTGTATCACAAAGTGAACGATTCTGCCAAAATTTGCACTTAGCTGCCCCACTACTCATCATCTGATTCATAAATAATTTCTTGCGGTGCTCCCTATTCTGGTCTAGTCCTATTTAATATTTATGCGCAAACGATACAATTTTCTACTCCTGGCCCACCTCCCTGTCTAAAGCTGTCCAGGACCTCCAAGAATCTTTTAACTCCATTGAGGCTGCTTTTACTGATCTCAGATTGGTCTTAATTTGGACAAAACCGAACTTAGGTATTTTTATAGGTCATGCTCCCAGCTTTTGGTTTATGGCATCTGTACTACTGATGGTAAGTGTATTGAGCAAGCACCATCTTCCAAATTCAAATGGAATGTGGCTGAATGAAAAGCTTACTTTTAAAACACACATTAACAATTTCATTAAAAACTGTAGACTAATTTGGGTTTTTATTTTAGAAATCAACCATGTTTCAATTTTGTCATGAGGAAAAGACTGGTTGTAACTACATTTCTCCCTGTGATTGAATATGGTGAAATCATTTATATGCATGCCTCTGCTACCACTCTTCTGGCTATAGGCACAAGTTTACCATGAAGCTTTACGTTTTATTTTAAATGCTACATACCTCACACATCACTGTCATTGTACAAAAGGGCAGGCCTGACTTCTTTACTGTAGATGGTTTCTTTGGCTCATTTTTATTTACAAAGCCATAATAGCGCAACTCCCTGGCTATTTTAAATGTCTTTTTAATTGCAATACATGTTCTTAAAACCTGCGCTGTCAGAACTTTCCAGTTCTCTCTGTCCCCTGCCGTTTCTCGGAATTTGGAATAACAGCTTTTAGTAATTATATTCCATGGTCCTGTAATCAGTTCCAGAAAGAAGCAAAACTGGAACATTTAATCTCTTTGCGTGATTTTAAAAGTCTACTGCAGACCTTAAAACAGAGGTTTGCAGCAGTTTTATTTGAGAATGTATAATGTAATATGTTGTGTCGTTGTTTTTGGATTGTTTTTTATGTTGTAATATGTGCTTATTGTTCTCATAGCCAGGGCTCCTTTGTAAAAGAGATAGATAGCTCAATGGGACTCAACCGGTTAAATAAAAGAGAAATTAAATAATTAAACCTATAAATGAAATCCATAACTGCTCTACAGGTCTGGTACTCCCAGCTTTGTCTCATTCATTCTCAGTGTCAACTAGCAGTTGATCTTGACAACTGTGTAACATCAAAAATGGAGGGAGTTTCAATTGACAGTTCAACTGCTGTTGTTCAATCTAAGCTATAGCTTAACCTGACCATCTTTTTAGGGAGCTATGATTGGGTTAGAGCGCTGCCTCCTTTCATGTTACGTTTCATGATTAATATGACTGAGCTATTTATCCTTACATGCTGTATAGGGTACATCAAGCTCCTTGGAGGCAAGTTGAGATTAGCCTCTTTCCCTATGTAAGGGTTCATTTAGATAGTAAGCTATAGCAGGTAAGTAGGATAAATCAGATTATTATTATTATTGTTATTAGTAGTAGTAGTAGTAGTAGTAGTTATTGATGTACTGTTATTATTGCATCATTATCCATGTATTATTATTCATCATATTATTCTGTTAATAATAATAGTAATAAATGACAAACACTTTTCATACATTAATTCCAGCTGTGTCATTATAATATAGCACTAATTTAAATATTAAATAATAAGAGATAATTAAGAGTATGTATGCTGATACAGTTAGGTCTGTGTTTAGTAAAGAGTAATAGAGGAGGAAAATGGAGACTGCTCATTCACTTTGGTAATTCTAACAAAAATATTGTATTATTATATTGTGTTATTATTGGCACAGTTGGTAATGGCACATGCTAACTTTAAGAGAAGTAAAGAATGTATCGAACAGTTTGTACCTTCAGTATGAAAACTAATTGAGTGGTCATCTTGGTCCCTGTTGCCTCAGGGGAGGGCACTGCACCTGACACCATGTTCATTGAAGACGCTGTACATGAGCTTCTCAAGACTCGCCGCATCCTCAAGTGCTCTTACCCATATGGCTTCTTTCTGGAACCCAAAAGCACAAAGAAAGAAATATTTGAACTTATGCAGGTACAGTGATGAGACACATATAATTTGTTTGTACATATTTGTGTCTTGTGTGTTTTTACCATGAGAAAAGTAATGCAAGCTTTTGCCCCTTTCAGACTGATCTGGAGATAGTGACAGAGGACCTTGCTCAGAAAGTCAACCGCCCTTACCTCCGCACACCACACCATAAAATTATCCGTGCTGCCTGTCTGGTTCAACAGAAGAGACAAGAGTTCTTAGCATCTGTTGCTCGGGGTGTGGCTCCCAATGACTCTCCCGAAGCCCCTCGTCGCAGGTATTTATTCCATGTAAAACTGTGTCGAAAGGTATCCTGGTTTTTGCAGGAGAAGGTCATGCATTGGACTTCTTTGAGGAAGCTACAAAGTGGCTTCATTCAAATCTCAAGATGTTTAGTAGTTAAACTTAATAAAGCATGAAGCATAAATCATTTGATGAAGTATATGACTCATTGTCAAAATGGAGTTGGTGGGAATTTACAACAGTTATTTCAGAGTGAGTTTGGAATTGGCTTTATGGTAGAACACACAAGTAGAAGGGATGGAAAAGGTACAGTGGAAAATAGTCCCACAAGGTTTGGAGTTGAGGCCTCGGTTTTATTTGCATTTATAATTTTGATGAAGGAGTTTATAGAAATGTTCTGCAAGTTAAAATTTGAAAAATTAGGCACTAGGATTTTGATCAAGGTCTATTGTGGTCCATGCTTGTGTTGTAGTAGTAAAAAATAAAATGAATGACCAGCAGGATGCTGCGATATGTAAGGGGTGGAAATCAATACAAATATTGATGTCATACAGTGCCCTCCAGAATTATTGTCATCTTAAATAAATATGAACAAAAATTGTGGATGAAATTCACTTTATTGTTTAACTTGTTGGTGCAATCCCCTAGTGGCCATGACGCTGGTGTTCTGAGATCGTTCAACTCAGATTTCTGTGCTCCTGCAACCAAACTATGAGTTGAAAACACAAACTCTGCATTCTAGCTTTATTAGTAGACAATTCAGTACAACTATGCCAAAGACGAAGTTTCTAAGCGCCACTATTGTTGTGCCGGTCGTCCATTTACCAAGCACCCCTTCCCTGCAGACTTATCTGCAACTACACCCCCCAAGCATGACACACTAGACAAGAGTGTCTATCTGGGCATTCATGAAAATAGTCTTTTACAACAAAATATTTGTTTTCTGTCCTAGCAACAAGGTTAACCCAACAATAGCCCTACGATTTTTTGTTATTTTGGTTCTGTACTCTAGCACTTTGAGTTTGAAAGGATACAATGACAATGAGGTTGAAGTGCAGACTGCTTTAATTTGAGGCTATTTTCATACATATCGGATGAACCGTTTAGAAATGAGAGCACCTTTTGTACATGGTCCCCCCATTTTAAGGTACTACAACTATTTGTTGAATTGGCTTCACAGATGTGTTTCGTTAGGCAGGTATATTCATTTGTGTCGTTAGCGAATGTAGAAGAGAGCTGTTGATGTCTGCTCTTGATTCTAGACTTTGCAATTGATGATATGCACACGGCGGTGATGACGTAGTTCCGCTAAAAAATAGGCCAGGTCTAGAACTACCGGTGAAGTGTCAAGCGATAGCAAGCGACGACTGACGAGCGACATTTAGTGAACTAATTAATTAACCGGTTACTATTTAGACATGATTTTGAAAAAGACCAAAGTAATTAAATTTCAAAAACGTGCCGGCTTTACAGCTGAACATTGTTGTGTACCCTAATGTGAGGCTTCTGCCATATTTAATACGGTGCTAAGCTTCCATAAATTTCCATCAAAGGAAGACCTGAGGAGAAAGTGGCTGGTCAAAATTAGAAGGGACCAATTCCAGGTTACAGACCACACACGGGTCTGTAGCCGACACTTTAGACCTGACGAGCTGTCAGAGCCAGCCACACCCAGCGGACGATGGTGACTAAGAAAAAGAGCGATCCCTACACTCTTCCACTGGAACAACTACACCACGGAAACACCAAAAACCTGGAGTATGGGAGAGGAGAGAGAGACCAGTGGCAGCTGAGGAGGTTGAAGAGGAAGATTTCCCGCGGGTTGAAGGCTGGAGTGAGCATGATTATTGTGCAGCCCCTAACCCCTCCGTTGTCGATCTGGCCTTCATTGAAAATAAAGAGCTCCGTGAAGAGAACCGGGAGCTAAGGAGACAAATTGAAGCGGTGAATGTCAGACAAAGCTTTGGTTTGCAGCGATTTATTGGCTCAGATGATGACATTCGGTTGTACATAAGGTAAGCTATTAAACTCATAATAATATTTGACACTTTAATACTCCGAAAACGTATACTTTGTCTGTAAACGTATTTACTAAAGCTGGTAGTAATAATAAAGCTTCAAAGTAGCTTAACCAACCCTATATTTTAATCCTCGTAGGTTTGCCTGATTGGCATGGCATCACATGGAGCAGTCACCTTTATTTCAGCCCTGTATGCTGGTTCTGTCAGCGACAAGCAGATTCTGAAAGAGTCTGGAATTGTTCCTTTGCTGAAGCCGGAAATGGCAATAATGGTGGACAAAGGTTTTATTGTAAATGACTTTGTGCCCTGTAAAGTCTACAGACCACCTTTCCTGTACAAGAGAATACAGATGCCAGCATCAGATGTGAGGGAGACTGAAACAATTGCAAAGCTGACAGTCTACGTTGAGCGACTGATTCGCAGGTTGAAGGAGCACAAGCTGTTTGACAGTGTCATCCCCCTCTCCACCATTGGGAACTCAACCAGCTGTACACAGTTGCATGTCTCCTCCTCAACTACGAAAGTGGACCACTGGTCAAAGCTTGGGCAAAATAGTCCTGAAAATGCGTGCACACACACACAGCCATGCACATACACACAATCCAATGGTAAATCCAATCAGTTTTTTTTAATGAAACATCACAGTGACATTGTTAATAATGATGCTGGAAACAAATTTGCTATTGTGTTAATTTTCAAGTGAAAATGCGTAGGTGGTAAAAAAAACAACCTGAAAACTTGCACCACTGTTGTCAGCCTTATTAACTGCAACATTCAAGTGTCAATGTATCATATTTTCATTACAATTCAGTACATCAGTTTTGTGCTGAGAAACACTGTGTTCTGTCACCCCTAAGCACCATACATAAGCTGGCAGACAGATAACACCTCTTCCAATCATCACACAAGGCACAGAACACATATGCAGAATACACACTGAGATTCAAGACAGAAACTTCCAAAGGTAGACATAAAAAAAGAAATAGTCCGCCTTCTCCCCAATTTCTTTAATAACCGCATTGTCTCTCTGGAATCGCTGGATGAACAGGTCCTCCTGCGAGTACACAACAAAGTCGCACCACTCCAAATCTGATATCAACAACTGGCCCTGGATCTGCCAGTAGTATGCATGTGTAAGTTTCAACCCTGGTGTGCCATCCTGCAGCTTGATGTAGGGGCAGTCCACATAACTCCTGACGTTGGGGCATTTCATGTCCAGTAGGCCAAATACTGGCTGTGCTTCAGGGTCATAAATTAGTCCATCTGGGGATGACCCCATCCATGGAGCATCCAGATGTACAAGGAAGCCACAAGGATAGTGGTTAACCTCTTGTTGCTGACAGTACTCTTCCACTGCAGTTGGCTCCAACTTCAGACCCCCCTCTATGTCTGCTGTCTGTATACTTCTTTTCTATAATTCTTTCTGCCAGATTTTCAGCAGATGTCTGCCCTCTGACATGGCATATTTCTCTGAACCGTGATGATGTGATCCGTGGCTTTCTGCTTACAGTCTGTGATAGCAGTAAAAGACACTGCACCTGGCAAAAAGTTATCGAGTTCCATCATTTTATGGAAAATATTATTATTATTATTATTATTGAGAACCTCTGAGCATGGCTAAGTTATATATTTGCTGATAGACCTATCTGATATTGCTTTCTGGGTTAAGTTAGAAGAAGAGAATGACAGCATTGATTCTCTCTACTGAACAAAGATAAGATTTCCTTCCCAATATCTGAGTATTACTGCTCAAAATATTGCGGTTATGTATGTTATTTTTTAAATTAAGTCTCTTTACATAGGTTAGTGCTATTTTATTATGAGGATATTTCACACTGTAGCGTAAGCATTTGTTGGTAGCTCAGTCATGTTTATGTTTCATGCACTGGATCTGATGTGAAGCTGAAACATAGCCAGAATGTTTCAGTGGATGGTTGAATATTGTTTTAATGTCGTCCCATCCCCATACAATAAAACATTATATGCAGTAGAGTACAGAAAAACATGCGCGAGTTAATGATTACACATTTAGGTGTGTATATACCACATTGTGTCACAATTTTTTTGCATTATTTAAAGAAATTTAATATCAATGTTTCATCTTAAACATCATAGGGGGCTAATTTATATTCTTTATAATAGACAAAAATAATTTTATTAATTTTTGGAGAGATTTTGGATATGGTTCTGGTTCCCTAGATATTTTAGGCCCCTTTGCTAACAGAGAGCTTGTAATTCCCACTTAAAAATTATGCAAAAGTGAGTTGATGGAGTCAAAACAGTAGATTTGTAGTGAAATATATGATTAGCCTATGTTGTGATTTACAACAATGCATAATTGGGTACACTGCTTACTTTTTGCTTCATAGATCTTTAGTAGTTCTGCATATCCACCCTTGGGATTTTACGCACTTGTGGTCAAGGAGTTTTTGATCCAGGATATGCATAGTTTTTAACCTGATTTATATTTATCAGTTGTTCATTTCAAACTAAAAAAGAATCAATTCATGTTTTCTTTTTTGCCAAGATAATTGCATTTGTGGCACTTTATTTCTTCTAAAATTATGAATATAAACTAATACAAATCTAAATGGTACAAATGTCTAATTTAAGCAATGTTTAATTTAAGCAATTTTTCAAGTCTCTGTGATGCTCACACCTGGAGTTATACTGTAAAGCTTTAAATAGGGCACCCCCAAAATGGGCAAGGATTTGACAAATTTTCCATCTGCGGAAAGGGACACAAGCCTGAATATGACATACCCAAAATGAAATGGTTACAGTTTGTCAATCCTTTTGTCTATAGGCATAGTCATTTCCGAGTTTCGATGTACCTTAACGTTTTACGAAGGTTTCTAAGGTATACCTTTCAAAGGGAAACCGCTTTTTTACAAGTGTTTCCCAGACTATACCTTAACAGTTTCCTTAAGGGACACGTCCAAAGGTACATCATAAATTGGAGCTGGCCTTCACTGTGGTGCTGAAAAGTTTATCAATCGACGCCAAGCGAATCGATTGTCTCACTTGTAAAGGCTTATGAATGACGTTTTAATATAACAAGTGTTGTCATAATCATTTTACATCAATATAATATTGCAGAAGAGGAAGCTATGCCTACTAAACAATCATCTACTAATCTCTTTAAGAGTCAAGACGAGACCTTGTGATAGTTTCAATAAATATGTACATATAGGCTACAAAAGATAAAATAAAGAGCATCAATCAGGACATATACGCCATAGTCTGGGACTTCTTGGAAGCCCACGAAAAAGGATATAGGCTACATATGGGTGAATTATTTTGTTCTTATTGAAACAAAGGTCTAATGTTAATTTGTTTTTGTCACACAATAATATATAGGCAACTGTAGCAGCATATCCACTGATTCCCGCGGACTTTTCTCTGCAGGCAAAAGCGCGTCTGTGGAAATTGATCATGATTAATTCTATACCAGGTATGCCTTATAAATAGGCCTACCTGTTAAATTGATATGTTCATCCACCTTGATTTGCTGTTGGATAGTCTTAGATTTAACCAAGAATATAATTATTGGGTTGATCACTGAAAATTGTACAACATGGTAAGAAAGAAATGTTCTGTAATGTTGATATTTACCCAGTGCTATTTTATTTTATATAGGACGTGTGAGCTAAAGGAAAGGGATGTAGATCATTTGTCCTGTTTGTTCATTATGAGCCACCGTACCTGTATGTGTGTTTATGGCTAGGCCAATCAATGTGCTCTAGTTCCCTCTAGTTCAGTCATGCAGGTAGACTCACTCGGTGTCTGCTTTGCTCACGCGGCTTTTATATTCTTAATAAACCGGCGGTTTGTTCCAAGTCAGTGTGATCATTGACTCATACACAAACAAACTAATATCTACAGGGTATGCAGTCAGAAAAGCCATATCCTCAGTTAGCTACACTACGTATAAATTTTAAAAAACTTTTTTTTTTCACAAATTATTATAGTATTATTATTGTATTAGTATTATGGATAGGCCTTATACTTAATTACCATCATGATGGGAATAGACGGGTGAAACGACAACATTCTCATGATGTGCTGTGGACATGGACAGAAACGTTGATTGAATAATTAATTTTCATAAAGTTAATATTAAACTATCTATGTCATTTTCGCATGCAGATGTGCTACTAGATGCGCACTGTAGTACAACTGTCGATTTGAAAAACAAAATGTTGGCATAATAAGGCTAAAACTGACAGGATAAGCTGAGCGCATCGCTAAGGTACAGCTTACTAGTGCCTCAGACCACCCTTTTAAAGGTATACCTTTCAGAAGGTATACCCTAGTTAAGGAGGTGCTGGGAAACAGTTCGAGACATAAAGGAAGCCCTTAAGGTATACCTTACGATGCACGTAGCACTAAGGAGACTCTGGGACACGCAGCCCTGGTCTTTTCAGAAAGGTAACCCTTGGAAATGTGTTTTCTCTAGATATTACTGAAAGAAGGTAAAAGAAGCTCAACGCAGTGGAAGTTTTTTTCTCACCTAAAAGATTTTTTTTTTGAATGGATTCTGTAGTGAGGGCTGGTCAGGTTTACTCAGAACTACTGAGTTCAACAACCAGTCATAATTCTGTACATCTGTAGAGCCCAACTTAGTGAAATATCATAAACACAACAATGGTTTGGAAATAAAGGAGATATATTTATTGGCTATGTGTGAATAGAGTGTTACAGTGCTGACGTCTTTTTGTAGGCCAACCTGGACGTTTCTTCCACTATGGGTTCCCTCGGATGATTTCCAGTGGTTAAATTTGCTTCTCAGTCGTCACTAAAATTGTTTGCCTCTGACTAGCTGTGTACGGGGCAGAAATTAAGCTTTTCATGTGGAGTCGTTGCTTGCACATGGCAGGTCCCATTGGCTATACTGAAGGACTTCTTGGTCAGTACTAGTCTGAGAACCTTGTATTTGGGCTCGTCTTGTTCTAGGGAGTCTATGCACGCCGGCAATAACATTTACTTAGTACTTTCAGTGTGTATACAATGGCGAAGCTAACAATGATAATTCTTCCTGAGAATGATAAGTAAACAATGGACAGTTTATGATGTTTCGCTGAGTTAGCACATTTTGGGACTAAAATACTATGGGTTTTGTTCACTGGAACTTGCTGTAAATACACTACTTGGCCAAAAATATGATACACCTGACAACCAATATCTTATCCAAAATTATGGGATTAAATATGGAGTTGGTCCACCCTTTCTTCAAAACTAGATGTTAGAGCATTGCTGCAGGGATTTGCTTCCATTCAGCCAGCGTACTGTCAGTAAGGTCGTCCACAGATTGGGCGATTAGGCCTGGCTCGCTGTTGACTTTCCAATGACATAACATAACAATATAATGACAAAAACAGGCCATTTAACAGTGCTCACCATTTTTCTGACTAAATTATACGTAGTGTGCTGATTACCTACAGGTTAGATAGTATTTAACATTGTATCAAGCCTGGTCTTCAAAATCCCTACAGTTTCTGCCTCTATGACTGTGCATGAAAAAATTCTTTAATGTCTGTACGGAATTTACCTTTCACTAATTTATGTCCCCTCGTTCTACTAACAGAACTCAACCTGAAGAATCTCTTGTAGTTCACTTTGTTAATGCCCTTTATGAATTTAAAAGCCTCAATCAAATCTCCCCTTCAGTATTCCAAGCTGGACCTGTTTCATATCATCTGCAAATTTGTCTCATGTCCCTGTCAAGGTCATTGATATAAATGAGGAAAGGCAGTGGTCCCAGCACCAATCCTTGTGGGACTCCATTTCCAAGAGTTCCCTGTTCAGATATTAACCCTCAAACTACTTTTTGTGTTCTAGCCTGTAGCCAGTTCCCAATCCACACTGAAATACGTCCTCAAATTCCTACTGTCTTCATTTTGCTAAGTCTCTTAATAAATGCCTTTTGTAAATCTAAGTCTATAATATCTTAAGCCTTGTTATAATTAAAACACTTGGTAGCTTCTTCAAAGAATACCAGAGGGTTTGTCAGATATAACCTTCCCTTGCAAAAGCCTTGCTGACTGGTTGTTATTTTCAAGAAACACTTATAACTTGTTTGTAATGATAGATAGCAGTATTTTACATGTAATTCAAGTTAGGCTGACAGGTATTTCTCCTGTTTCTAAAGATTAAAAATGTCTAAAAATACCTGCCAGTGGCTTCACAACCTAGCCTCCCCAGTAGAGCAAATCACAGCCCCGGCTTATATTAGGGAATCTTTGAACATTGTTCACTACAGTTAGCCACTAGCTCTAAACTTTTCTCTTGAATAATATTTTATTTCAACAGTTCATCACAGCTGACTATTTGGCATGTACACATATAGTGTAGTGCTTATAACACAATATAACCAAAACTTGCCACGCGCTTCCCAAACTTTGGCTTAGTGGTTACCATGGTTGCCCTTCAAATAGACGACTAGGCTTGGCTGGAATCATAACTTGGGTTTTCGCTATAGATTTCTCTGATGCTTTTTTTTCATCATTTTTTCATTTGTCTTATTCAGAGGCTATAGAAAAAACATTTTTATTGTTTGTTCATTATCTAATTCAGAAAAAATGAATTGGAGGCATTTATTAGTTAGCTAGCTGGCTGGTAATAACTATCACACACAACTAGCAAGTAATTAGGGGCCAAGCACCGAAGGTGCAGGGCACCTATTGTAATCGTTAGTATTATTATTATTAGGGGCCAAGCACCGAAGGTGCAGGGCACCTATTGTAATCGTTAGTATTATTATTATTATTATATTTTCTGCAATGGGAGTCTATGACAGTCCATAGAACCCATTGGTGGTTTTTTATGAAATTTGGCACATTGATAGAGGACAGTCCAATGTATCCAGGCATCGAATTTGGGGTCAATCCATCCAACTCTGTAGCGCCACCAACAGGCCAAACTTCAAGGTACATATTTGCTAATAACTTTTGAACCGTTTGTCCTAGAGTTGTGGGGGTTCTTTCCCCCGAATCCTTGGGTCATGCCGATTCCAATTCACCCATTGCCGTTAAAACGGGTCATAATAGATTTTCCGCCATTTTGAATTATTCTAAAAACCTACTTTTGCGAACTAGTCCTAGGGCATTATTCCGATCTCCACCAAATTCGGACCATATGATCTACAGATCGTGATGACCAAAAGTTATTCACAGAATTTTGCTAAAGCTATTTATATGGACACAATGAGCCAATGAATATTGAGATGGGCGTGGCTTGTTACATGAAGGTGTGTAAATTCTGAACGGTATCACAGTAACACCATGAAACTTGGTTGGCATATCAGCAGCCATAAGTGGAGGCTAACCCTCCATTTTCGGCCCGATCAAGCAAAGTGGTGGCGCTAGAGAGCTCATTTTCTGTTTAGGCATAACCGCTAGGCCAATGTTTTCGAAACTCGGCACACATATATTGGGGCACTCTATATGGACAGGGAGGAAATATGATGCCGATTGGCCAAGAGGTGGCGCTGTCATGAGCAAAAAGGTGTTTTTCTTAGATAATTTTGAACAAGTATATCTCCGGCCCCATTTGAGCTACAGTCATGAAATTTTGCACATATGTGCAACTTGTCAAGGGTAACAAGTTTCCAATAAGGACCCATAAGCCCCGCCCATTGGATCTTCCGCAAATTAGACATTTTTGAAAAATGCTTCAAATGCGTTCTGCCATAGAAGTCTAGACTTTTTAATGTCATTATACATTAACGACAGCAGATAGCGCCATTTAGCTATAAAACCGGTTGCTTTTCACAAGGAGATGGTTCAATGGTATTAGAAATCCGAGTAGACACAGATCCCCTTGGTGGATTTTTATGAAAATTGTTGTGTTGATAAAGGACAGTCCATTGTATCCAGGCATCACATTTGGGGTCAATCCATCCAACTCTGTAGTGCCACCAACAGGCCAAACTTCAAGGTACATTTTTGCTTATAACTTCTGATTCGTTTGTCCTAGAGTTGTGATCTTCCGCAAATTTGACATTTTTGAAAAATGCTTCAAATGCTGTTTGCCATGGAAGTCTATGGCAGCCGCTATAACCGACTGGTCGGTTTTTACAAAACTTTGCAGAATGGTAGAGGGTTATGCCGTTCGCCCTGCGATGGACTGGTGTCTTGTGCAGGGTTTGTTCTGGTTGCTTGTCCTCTTGGTGCCCCTGTAGTGCTTGGCCCCTTCATTGCTGCTCGCAGCTATATTATGTTATTAGTTTTATGGCCTCCTTTATTTCTCTTATTTTTCCCAAACAGTTAGTTTCTTGTCAGCTTCACTTCAGTTTCACGGGATTAACTTTATTGACCAGAGTCACCACAGTCCCCTCACCTCACCCCTCCCCCTTGTCAACTCCTTTTTCATCCCACAGTCGTGATTGTGCAAAGAATCGTAATGCAGACACATTAAACTTAGAGTTGTACCGCATATGGAATAGATTTCCGCACTCATGCACTGAAATTTTTTTAAATGCACATAATCAACCAGTAGTATGTTTGCATCACTTCTCAACCATGTCCTCTTCAATCTTGAAATAGCGCTCTCCTTTATTCCAAAACGAGTGTTTGAATTGGGCTGGTACTCACTGCTACAGAGTAGCCTACTTTTGATTGTTGCCCATACGCCACTGGATCTAGGTATGCATCCTATAGCGTAGTTAATTATTTACCACCGTAAGATTATAGTTTTAGGCTGCAAGATTGTATTTGCAAACTTTTTCTATAAGAATAAGGATAAATTCTTGTTGCTCTGTTTAAGAGATTTTAATTCGGACTACAGCTGATACGTCCAAATACATTTACAGAATTTTGAATTCTGAGCGTAGCATATCTACTTCATGCAATTTACAAACTGTTTGCAAAACTGTAGATTGCCTTGTGTTAAACAACTTGGTAAACAACTTTATTGCCCCAAAAGTATATATTTGAAAATGTTGGAGGCTGCAACAGAATCTGTTAGCGTGAACTGTTATGTCATAGCCTACCAGCCTTCTAGATTTTGCTCTTATTGCACTTGAAGCTCTGGTTGGAGGGGTGTGTGTTAGCATACACTTAATAGTTGGAAGTACACTGGTTAACTAGGCTGTTAATTCTTTAATGAAATATCCGAACACTAAACTAAAAGGAGGGCGCACATTTTTATCTACAGCAACCGAGGGGTGTTCTCCTGGCCTGCGCATACTTAATTAATGATCAGGGAGGATCTAAGGGGTGCTGATTATTTCCCTTTTATATATTATTATTGGTTCAGGTCAATTTACAATACAGCACATCTTTTTAAGGTTATAGGGAAATTGACCCTCTCCTTGTAAACATCATGGTGACACCATAAATATCTATATTTTGAGATCTTTTTGGGAGTGACAGCTTCGGCTATTATGGGAATATTTGTGAGCTTCTATATGGAGACATTAGATCAGGCAACAATTTAACTAAATTACAAATTCAGTAGTGACACTGACTTCTGCTGTATTCTGGTATGGTCTGCCCAGAAAATCCAACACCGTGCTTTTAGGTTTATTAACCAATTTTTTGGTCTCCTACGAGTGCTGCCAACATGGTGTATCCCAGCCCACACTCACACACAGACACACACGTTCACACTTCAAATGGACCCACCCCCCCACCCAGTTCTTGCTTATTATCGCCTGTCTTTGAAGTTTCCAAGGGTCCACAGTGGCGAATGGTGAATTTGAGATTCCTGACATTTCCTCTCTGTAAGGGATTAATTCACCCCTGTAGGTGATAAATTCTTTGCACCAACATGCCCTATGCCTCTGGGAAGAAACTTAAATTTGCAGAAAACTAACAAGTGACAAAGGGTGGGTCATTACAAAATGTGACACAAACAGATATTGACATTTACAAAGTGCTTGCTTCAATTATTACAATCAATCTCAAGATAAGAGTGTTCATCTTTGATTACTGTCCTGAAATTATAGTCCATCTTTTTGGCAGTCTGTGCTGGTTTTCCAGCTGTGTACTGGAGACATCTCCATGCGTCTTGCAGAGTCCTGATATGTCCCAACAACAGATATGTCCAGTCATCATGTTAACTGAAAGTCTCCTTTTTGTCTTGTTTGTACCTGTGATGAAGAAGTTCTCTAGGCATTGTGCTGTGTTAAGGGTGATGTTGGAGCCCTGTTGTGTCCGGTTATTTCAACAAGCAGTTCTTTAGCGCGAGTCTTAGGCCTGGGGGAGCTACAAGTATGATGTGTATGTGCAGTGTAGCATCTCTCCCACACGCCCTTTTTAGTTCCATTACCCTGTTGGATTCTGTGAACAGGGCAGGTATCATTTGCTCCCTGCAGTCTGGATCTGTTTCTTAGTTGGGGGTCGATGTGCCATCACTGTGAGTGTCCCACCTAGTAAAATGGAATTAGGACCCTAACAATTGATCCAAAAATATTTATTAAATATTTTCCAGCCTGAAATGTGACCATAAATGGCTACACATGTCATGTAATGTGCAAGTAGTTGGCTATCTCCCTGGATATGAATTAAATGTTTTTAAGAGAAAATAAAATAATGAATGCGATTTTATCCACAAAAGTCGCTATACAAAAAGGCAAAATAAATGTTGTAGTCACGATCGCCGTCGTAGAAACCTTCAGTTAAATGAATTGGCATAATAAAATTAACCAAACACGGGCTTACATTTTCTGAACCCCAGTGATATAGTGGTGTAAGTAGACTATTTAACAATTAGCTAGCTTCTAGCGCTAGCCAGTCGTACGCTTCTATCAACACAACGCACACAGCACTCGTCATACGCTGATATGCACTTATAGTTAGCCACTGCTACAGCATTTTCAGTAATATGGGAGCATGCAGCTGAAATCTTCTGTGGAAAGCATCCTCACAGCGATCTGATCTACACTCAGTAGGCAGTTTTGTGCATATCCCGCTCTTACAGCTTGTTTCCAGCCCAACCCACTGTAAAGAGAGCAAACTTTTTTTTCGTCAGTGACATTTCCTTCTGACATCTACGATGGCAATCGCAACCACAACATTTATTTTGCCTTTTTGTATAGCTATTTCCATGGATAAAATCGCATTTATTATTATTATTTATTGGTAAAAACATTTACTACATATCCAGGGAGATAGCCAACTACTTGCACGTTACATGACATGTATTGCCATTTAGTAATACGATTGCATTTCAGGCTAGAAAATAACCCGTTAATCCAGAGAAATTGCTGAGTTGTCTTACAATCTTTATTGCAACAGCATGTATCAAGGCTGGCAGTGTCCGCATAGCAACAGATGCTGTAGTGAAACTTTTAGTACGTCACAATGGGTATAACAGCTGTTTTAGAATGTCAGTACGTCACCTGGATCATTTTTGCAGCCCGGGTCAAATTTGTTGTGACAGCTGCCGTCCAAAACAAACACCTGAGAGAGGCAGCATTCTGCCTGCGTGCATGCTTCCCCCAAGGCGTTACGTCACTGTTTTGCAATGCGCAGCTGTCGTAAAAACATGCTGGCATCGATAAGCGGGATCGATAAGCTCGGAGGCATACGATTCCAAAGAATAGGACAACTTGGAACTGGTTCCCAATCTGCCCTCCTACTTAGGTGATACCACAGATATTCTTAGTATTGTTGATCAGCTCCAAGTCGAATGCCATTCTAGTTACTTTAGAAGTCTATACACCAATATCCCCCACACTGGTGCTCTGAAACACTTTCTCTCCAAACATTTGGATGGTCTTCTCCCTTAAAACAAATTTCTTCTTACTCTTACTGAATTGGCGCTCACAAAAAAGTATTTTTTATATGCTTATTATATCCAATCCCATGGCGCGGCCATTGGAGCAGTGTTTGACCCCAGCTATGCCAATTTATTTATAGGCTTCTGGGAAGAGAGATTTACAGATAAACCTCAACATAATCCCTTCTTCTCCAAAATCTTGCTGAGGTGTAGATATATTGATGATATATTTATGATTTGGAATGGTTCTACAGAGGACCTCTCTTTCTTTTTGGAGTAAATTAATTCTGTTAATGCGCATTTGTCATGCACTGAAGAGCAGTCTTACTAACATTAAATTCCTTGACCTCACTATTCTAAAAAATAACCTGAATAGCCTCAACCACCCTCTATCACAAACCCCTGAGCCACAACTCCCACAACTGCGAGCAGACAGAAACCACTCATAGCATCTGAATCGTAATATACCTGTAGGGAAATTCCTGTAATTGAGATGGAACTGCAGTAACCTCACAGGATATAAAATTTGAGCTTTTGACATGAAAAGTTTGGAGAGAGGCTATGATGTGCATGATATCAAAAAAGCAGGTAGTCAAGGTAACACACAGACAGAACATTGTTACTATCTAAAAGTTCCAATAAATTAGAAGATGCAACACCCCAACAAATTTGGTTTTCAATCCAGTGGCAGGAAAAACCAAGCATATTCTTAAACACTGGTAAATTTTTTAAAGTGAACCGTCTCTTAAAGAGGTCATATCAAACTTCCCTCAGATATGTTTCAGAAGACCCTGCAACATTAAAGATAAAGAGCATCATGCCAGGACAATGCCTACACATTGCTTGCCAAACTCCCCAGCTGGTTTTTATCGATGTGGCCACTGCACACATTGTTTTAACTCCATCCATCTATTCTCTAACTGCTTAGTCCAAGTCAGGGTGACGGTGGCAAGGGGGTGAACAGAGCAACCCAGATGTCCCTCTCCCTAGCGACTTCTGCCAACTCATCCCAGTGGATCCCCTGGCGACCCCAGGCCAGCCTTTGGATATAATCTCTCCAGCATGTCCTAGGTCTGCCCCTGGGTCTCCTCCCGAGTGGCCGAACCTGGAACACCTCTAGAGGAAGGCGCCCAGGAGGCATCCTTATCAGATGCCTGGACCACCTCAACTGACTCCTTTCAAACCAGAGGAGCTTTAGTTCTACTTTGAGGTCTTCCTAGATAGCTGAGCTCCTCACTCTATCAAGGAGAGTAAGGCCTGCCACCCTACAGAGAAACCCCATTCCGGCCGCTTGTATTTGTGATCTCACTCTTTCAGTGACTACCCATAGCTCGTAACCATAGGTGATAGTAGGGACAAAGATCGACTGGTAAATCGAGAACTTTAGCTTTCGACTCCGTTCCTTCTTCATCACCACAGTCCGATACAACGCCTGCATTACTGCTGCCGCTGCACCTTGAGGGCCGTCGATCTCTGAATCCCTTTTTCCCTCACTCACGAATGAGACCCCAGGATACTTGAACTCTTTCACCTGGGGCAGTTGCTCCTCTCTTACTTGAAGAGAGCAAGCCATCTTTTTCCAGGAGAGGACCATGACCACAGACTTCGAGGTGCTGATCCTCATCCCGACCGCATTGCACTCAGCTGCAAACCGCTCTGTTGTGCATCGAAGGTCACAGTATGTTGAGTCCAAGAGAACAACATCATCTGCAGACAGTAGAGATGTCACTCCTATGTCCCTAAATCTCGGCTGAGCCTTGAGATTTTGTCCATGAATAGCATGTTTGTGTTTTAACTCCAGCAACACAAAATATTATTAGCACCCTCTGAACAGTACAAAATAAAAAATCAACCACTTAACTCCACACGTTATCTATATGCTAAAATATCCTTGTGGCCTTGTTTACATTAGCCAAAGTAAACATGCGCTTAAATTGCACGTTGCAAAAAACAAAGCTGCAATATAGAATAAAAACATGGATTATGCCATTGCACGACATTACGACATTACTTGGAGGGAAACAATGGATCAGTTTGCACTTTAAAGTTTTAGGGCATAGAAAAGAATGAACTTAAAAAAGATTTAGGCTTAGAGGTGGGGGTTCAAGTAACATTGTGGCAAGGAGGTTATTCCTACAAAGAAGCTTAATATTTCCAGGTGCAGTGTTCAGTACACACTTAGAAGGTTCTAGCTGATGGACAGTAATTAACAGAACAGATTACGGAAGATCAAGAGGCAAAAGACAAATGTCTTGTCTAGCAAGAGAAACTGTTGTAAATCTGCACCATAACTACAGGAAGAACTTAATGCAACTAGAAAAAACCAGTTACCCTGACAATAGTGAAGTGGCAACTATGATCTGCTGGTCTAAAATGATGTGCATCTGCGAAAAAGCTCTTTCTGTGATTTGTTATTGAGTCGTTGATTTATTGATTAATGACACACTTGTGGATATGCTAAATGATTGTTACACATTCGCTGCTGATTTAGGTGACTAGACCTACATTTTCCTTTACATTCTGTTTGATACAATGTCCATGCACTCTCATGAAAGAGCTTCTCTCATACATATTGTTATCCTGTAAGAAAGAAGAGAGCTATTGTGCTATACATTTCATAAGGATCTTTGATAGAAATCGCAGGTAGGCCTAAAGATAGCCAGGTCTGTAGGATTCAAAATTTGGTTTCTTGAGCAGTGGCTTGATTTCTGTCATCATAAAGGGTTTGAGAACATAGACAGATAACACTGAAAAATGAATTCTATGAAGAATTGGATTGCCAGGAACAGGAAATAGCTGCTTCAGTAGCTTTATGGGTATGGGGTCGAGACTACAGGTGGATGATTTGGAAGAAGAAACCAATTTGACTAGTTTGCTCAGAAGTATGAGAGTAAAGGCTTCAAGTCTTTCTGTGTGTTTTGGAGGCACGTCTGTCATTAATAAAGCTGTTGCTGATTAGTGTGGAGGCAAATATATTTTCTTGTATAAGCTTTGAAAAGCAAGTAGACCTTGAATTGATGAGAGAATGGTGGTCATTCTAGGCCAGTTGAAATACCTACAGTTTAGTGGAACGCCACTAGAGCTTGCGTATACGGGCAAGTTTATTCTTAATAACTTTTTTACTTTTTAATGGAGAAACTACATCAAGGGTTTTACGTTGCGCAGTATCCAATCTCACTGCCAGATCGTCGACAGACAAGGAGGAAGCTGAAATGTCTAAATTAAAGCAGTCCAGAAGTGTATCAACAAAGTCTGTATATTTGTTTATTTCCCTTCACTGGAACTAAGGGACCTAGCCCGCACTATGAGAAACAGCCCCAGACCTTTATTCCTTCTCCACCAAACTTTATAGTTGGCACTATTTGGGTCAGTTGGCGCTATGCATTCTGCCAAACCCAAATTCGTCTGACAAACTGCCAGATAGTGAAGTGTGATGCATCACTCCAGAGAACACATTTCTACTGCTCCAGAGTCCAATGGTGGTGTGCTTAACACCACTCCAGCCAACGCTTGGCATTGTGCATGGTGATCTTAGGCTTGTGTATGGTTGCTCGGCCATAGAAACCCATTTCATGAAACTCTTGATGAACAGTTCTGATGTTGTTAGGAGGTAGTTTGTTACAACCGAGGACAGATGATATTTACATGCTACACGCTTCTGCACTCGGCGGTCTCCTTCTTTGAGCTTGTGTGGCCTGCCGATTCATGGCTGAGCTGTTGTTGCTCCTATATGTTTCCATTTGGCAATAACAGCACTTACAGTTGACTTGGACAGCTCTAGCAGGGCAGAAATTTGGAGAACTGACTGGTTGACTGGCAGCCTATGACAGTGCCACATTGAAAGTCACTGATCTCTTTAATACAACCCATTCTACTGCCAGTGTTTATGCTTGATTTAATGCACCTGTTAGTAATGGGTATGGCTGAAATAGCCAAAACCACTAATTAGTGAAGGGGGAATTTGAAGGGCTATCCACATACTTTTGGAAATGTTGTGTATGACTGCAATAACGTGTGGGACCAAGAAAATTTGGGTAAAGTCAGTTGATTCTAAAATATTCATGAATACAGATGTAAGAGGGTCATCTGTAGTGTAGGTTAAAATTACCGAACATCACCACTTTTTCATAGTTTATAGCTAAGTGAGAAAAAAATTCTGAAAAGTCATGAATAAAGCCTATGGGCCAGGAGATCTTTAGACAGGAGGATGAGAAATCAGATTTATAATCAGGTTTTGGAATTGCGTGAATAAGGTTATGGCAAATAGTAGCATCACCACCCTCCCCATCTATAAAACCCACATTGTTTGATACTCACCATTCAGCTAGCCTGCTATTTAATCACAATAATCTGTTGTAGATATAGTCACTGCACCAAATAGGGTACAGACTGGAGGACATACAGTGGTTTAGGGTTTCAGTTTGCACTGCTGCCGCGAGAGATCTTCCAAGCAGAGGCAAATTTGCATATATATTTTTTGTATTTCCACAGGAACTAATTCGCAAAACCACCATTAGGTGGCAAATGTGAGCAATCAAAACCATTTCTGACAGTTAACACTTTGACCGCGGTACTCATGAACAAAATAGAAGAGTGGCTTGCGTCAAATCACTGCTGCTCTTATTTTAACGGGAAAGGAGAGGAAAATACATTTTAGTGAAGAGCTGTAAATGGGGACATGTTTGCTACCCGTAATATTTTTGTGTGTATTTGAGATGTACGTCTATAAACGTCTATTCAACGAACCTCATGGTCAGACCGTGAAACTTTACAATAGCCTACTCAGGTAGTTTTGAGCGCAGTCTAACATCATCCATGTTAGTTTCAATTATAGGGGAGAGTCGGTACAAATGTAATGCATCATAAATGTAGCACAGTCAATAACTTTTTGTATACTGCTGCTACAGTCGCCATTTGAAGATTGTATACATGCAAGTCCTATACCAAATGGTTAATGGAAAAGAAACTGGTCACTTGCATTGATTTATAAGCACACACCAAATTGGTCTGTATAGTAGACTATTTGCTTTTGCTGTTTAGTTTGTGTTGGTTTTTACTGCATAAATAGGCCATGGACAAATTAATTTAACTTTTCATTAGATTACATTACAGGCATTTAGCAGACTCTCTTATCCAGAGCAACTTACACAACTTTTTCACATAGCATTTACATTTATACCATTTATACAGCTGGATATATACTGAAGAAATGCAGGTTAAGTACCTTGCTCAAGGGTACAATGGCAGTGTATCAAGGGAATCGAACCTGCGACCTTACCCATTATGCTACACTGTTGCCCCATTTTCATTTATTTCATTTAAGGTAACCTAGTCGAAATTGAGTGGTCTTTTGTCGATGAGATAAATGCATCCCTTTGCAATGCTGCAAAAACAGTGAACATAACTTAATTCACAGGTCAGTACATTGCCTTACAACTGTAGACTACCTGGAAGTTTTGATGTAGACTACAGTAATTTACGGTAATGGTAATAAAAATCCTGCATAAATTATCCGACACGATTAAGTTATGAACAACTGTGAATGGGAGATTACTGACCTGCCAGAGCTATTTAAAGCCGTGTTTCCACCAAAAGTACCCGGAACTTTTAGTCCCAGAAACTACTTTTCAAGGAACTAAAAGGTTCCTTCAGCCCATTGTTGTCTGCGTTTCCACCGCGGTCTAAAGTCCCGCAAAGATTAGGCAAATTAGCCCACTGACGTATGACAAAAAAAAAAGATTTCGTCGGTCGATCTGTCCTATGATTTCTTCTGTAACCCCATACTACCACCGAAGTAGCCTACATTATTTTCTAATAACCGGGACAGCCCGGAGGGGTTTATTCCACTTATATACAACGGGTTACCAACAATTACTATATATGGTTACTTTTGTATTTATTGATTTTTATCGATTTAATCACCTGGAATTGAAATATTCTTCTGCAGCCGTTTGGACATATTTTACCGTTGTCAAGCAAAACTGTCGTTGGTAGTTGAACTTGGACCGTTGTTATGCAACAAATAGGATATAACAGGCCAATAGTCAGATTGTAATTGTTTTATATATCCTCTCAAACACATTCATTATGTTTTTATGCGAACATTCACTTTCATGTCTTGACATCCGAGGCGACAGAATGCATTCACATTTCCAATATAACTGGCAACAACAGCAGAAAACATGCACACGTTGTAAACAATTTGCTGTTTGATTTTCTCATCGTCAATTCCATATAGGCTAATCGCAAAATGACAAGAATAGAATGAAAACTCGGACTTGCGTGAAAATTTAAATTAGCAGTGGTACAGCCACCGTTTGCTTTCCTTCGAAGTTACTGCTAGCCGAGCAACGAAGTGTGCCCTCCAGATGCGAACCATGCACCATAAATTAGTCCATAGTCTTCCTGGTCTTTTTGTGGAATTGAAGAATGGCAGAGTAAAATTACGGAAGTCTGAAAAAGCTAAAGGGACGATTATTAGAATTAACCTGTTATTTTACCCTGACAAAAAGTGCGGAAGGTGATTTCCAGTTTGCTTTTACTGTATCACCAATGTGAATTACACAGAACTACCGCATACCTCACATAACTGTATCAAACGTTTTGAGTCAATTACAATGGGCTAACAAAGAAAATCCGGAAGAAAATATTCAGCAACCGAATTAATCCGTTTGAATGTTTTGGTACGTAATATGCTGTCCCAGCACGAATGCTTAGCATTTTATAAAACGAATACTAAATCAAGAAAAGAACAGAAGAGCACACGTTATAATTCCAAGATGTTGGCAGGCTATAACCAAAACTAGGCTACTGCGCCGCATAACATACAAGTTTGATTTGAAGTTATTATGAAAATAAATCGGTTTGCGGCTGCAGATTTTTAAACATGGCGGTTGAAATAAAGCACTGCAAGTAGTCGACCAATCAATAATTTTCAGCGCTTGAGCCCCACCCCAAAAGTTCCGGTACTTTTGGAAAGTACTACCCCCCGAGCAGGAACTTTTTTGGGGGTAAAATAAAGCCCCCGGAACTAAATTTAGACCCTAGTTCCTGCGGTCGGAACGCACTGAGTTCCTCAAAAGGTTCCTAGTTCCGGGATAAAGTTCCTGCGGTGGAAACGCGGCTTAAGTAAAGTTTCACAGTCCTAGGCTAAATATTTTCTGAGAAAATTAGCGGTTGCATTATTACTGACTCTCTCCAATGTCTGCTTTGTGACAAATAGCTATACACTAAAATTGTTTTAATTTTGAATTTCCCGAATAATTGAAATAAACAATTATTGTTTAGCATCTTTGTGAACGAGTTTGACATTTTACACGAGTTTTATGTTGAAAACTGTTATAATATGACAGGAGAGTTACTGGATCCATAAAAAATATTCAAATGTCTTCTGTGCTGATACCAACCCAATATTAGCTGATATTAGGGCTTTATTTTTCACAAATACTAATGTTATCTTCAAATCACAAAGCTAAGATTTCATCTTAAGATAGTAAATCCCCCGAAATGCAATGCGACATGACATCACATACAATGCAGAATGATGGAAGCTGTCCTTATGAGGAAAAATTACACTCTGCTGCTGCCTACTGTCAGAATCCGGCAAGCATTTCCCTCTGGCCGGCAGAACCACTACCGCATAGGCAGATGCGTCCACTGAAACCATAAATCACTGTACCTGACTAAGACATCGTCTTTGCCATCAAGCACACAAACTCACAAAAAGTTTACAAAAACATCAGAGGTCACAAAATTAGCTTTTGTGACCTCTGATTGCCTCATAGGGATGTTGTTAGTGCCGGCGTGAATAACAATTTTGGAAAATTGACATATACCCTTAGCCAGCGCTTTCAGATTTGCATAGATGTCGGTTGCTCTAGCACCAGGAATACAATTGACTACTATTGCTGGTTTAAAAACTCTCTCATCTTGGGCTGTGGTGTCAACAATTATTAATGGTTTTTCAGGTTTCTATTCCTGTCATTGACTGGGACAAACTGGCTAGAAAGTTCCATAGGCTATTTCCTAAAACCATAGGTTTTAGATATGCATGGAAGTTTCACATAACCAACACCACTTTGTCATAGCTTATATCTAAGTGAGAGAAATTCTGCAAAGTCATGAACAAAGCTTGTGTATGGGCCTGTAGACAGTCACCAAGACAATGGGCTGAGAAAAAAGGCTGTTCCTACCATTATCAGGCTGAGAAAGTTTCATAAATAGCACTTCTAAGGAATCACATTTCTAATCTGGTCATTTAAGGAAAATTTGTTGTCCACTTTCAACCATGTTTTAGTGAGACAATACATTAAGACTATAATCTGTGATTAGTTCATTCACAAGAGCTGCCTTAGAATTAAGGGGTCTTATGTTTAGTAGTCTAAATTTCCAAGTATTATTTTTTGGTTTAATAATAGTATGTTTTGTCTCAATGTTGATCAGATTTTCTTGTCAAAATGTATGGATTTTAGAATTTAAATGATTTAGAATACAGGGGACAGACACAGTCTCGGTAGGGTGAAGTCTACTCTGCAGAGTGTCTGCGACCAGGCCTTGGCTCTGAATAGCAAATTTTGAGAATTCAAACTAGAGGCTGTGTCTCTAGATAGAAGAGCATCCCGCTCTTCTATCTAGAGACACAGCCTCTAGTTTGAATTAGACAGGTGACCACCGTCTCTTTTAGAAAGACTGCGCTTTCCCTGAAAACTTAACCAATTATCTACAGAACCCTCATTGTTTGATGCAGACCACTCAGCATTACATTACATTACATTCATTTGGCAGACGCTTTTATCCAAAGCGACGTACAAAAAAAAGTGCATTTCATGGTCGTAGACAACTGCTGAACACGGGTTCAGTAAGGTAAAATTACTTATTTTGTACAGCTATTTCTAGCCGAGAACAATGAACACTATTCTGGTCTAACATCTGCAAAGCCAACTAGGCAGAAGAATAAGCTACAGTATTAGGACAAATACAAATGACCAAGAAGTGCAGGGATGGGGTAACATGTAACAAGTGACAGGAAAAAAGGGTTTTTTTTTATTTTATTTTTTTTATTATACAGCGTGGTGGTGGTTAGTCTAGGTATAGTCTGAAGAGATGAGTCTTCAGGCCACGGTGGAAGATGGATAGTGAGGGGGAGGTTCGGAGAGGGACGGGGAGTTCGTTCCACCACTGGGGAGCTAGGGTGGAGAAGCTCTGTGATCCCTTTGGGTGGGTGGGAGGGGTTATAAGGCGCCCTGCTGCCGCAGAGCGGAGTGGTCGAGCAGGCACATAGAATTGAGTCATGTCCTGCAAGTAGATGGAGGCTGTCCTGTTGGCAGCAGTGTAGGCAAGGATCAGGGCTTTGAACCGGATCCTGGCAGCGACCGGTAGCCAGTGAAGTGATCGCAGCAGAGGAGTGACGTGGGAGAATTTGGGGAGGTTGTAGATGAGTCGGGCAGCGGCATTCTGAATCATCTGTAGTGGCTGTATGGCACAAGCTGGCAGGCTTGCAAGGAGAGAGTTGCAGTAATTAAGGCGAGAGGTCACCGTAGCCTGGACGAGCAGCTGGGTGGAGTGCGTCGTCAGGTATGGTCGAATCCTCCTGATGTTGTACAGGAGGAATCTGCAGGACCGTGATGTTGCCTTGATGTGCTCCTTGAGGTCCAGTTGGTCATCCAGGACCACCCCCAAGCTCTTGGCAGAGTGAGAGGCAGTCACTGTGGTGCCATCAACCGTGATTGAGAGTTCACGAAGCAAGGAGGTCTTGCACGGGAAGAAGAGCAGCTCAGTTTTGTTGAGGTTGAGCTTCAGATGGTGCCTGGCCATCCAGGTGGAGATGTCAGCCAGGCAGGAAGAGATCTTATCTGTGTGGCCGAGGGGGGGAAAGAAAAGAAGAGTTGTGTGTCATCTGCATAACAATGATAGGAAAAGCCATGTGAATTAATGACTGAACCAAGAGATCTGGTGTATAAGGAGAACAGCAGAGGACCCAGTACAGATCCCTGCGGCACTCCCGTAACAAGTGGATGAGAAGCAGAGGCAGACTCCTTCCAGGTGACCTGGTAGGTCCTATCTGCAAGATAGGAAGCGAACCAAGACAGGGCAGTCCCGGAAATTCCCATCCCAGCCAAGGTGGAGAGGAGTATTTTATGGTTGACCGTGTCAAAAGCTGCAGACAGGTCAAGAAGGATCAGGACAGAGGAGAGGCGTGAGGCTCTTGCAGTGGCAAGTGCCTCCGTCACAGCTAGGAGCGCAGTCTCTGTTGAGTGTCCGGATCGGAAGCCAGACTGGTGAGGGTCTAGCAGGTTGTTCTGATGGAGAAAAGAGGTTAATTGTTTAAGAACTGCTCGTTCAAGGGTTTTGGACAGAAAGGGTAGAAGGGATACGGGTCGATAATTCGTTACATCGGAGGGGTCTAAGGTGGGTTTTTTGAGAAGTGGGGTAACACGAGCCATCTTAAAATCAGAGGGAACATGACCAGAGGAGAGAGAGGAATTAACAATGGAAGACAGATAGGGAAGGAGCTCGCTGGAAATGGATTGGAAAACTTTAGATGGGATGGGGTCAAGTGGACAGGTGGTTGCACGATGAGAGGTGATGAGTTGTAATACATCGGAGTCCTCCAGCATTTCAAAGGAGGTCAGTGTGGCTGTGGGTTTGTCCCGGGGGGTTGGGGGGCTCACTGGATGGGCAAAGGAGTTCCGGATTGTAGCCACCTTTCCTTCAAAGGCGGCCAGAAAGTCATCTGCGGAGAGGGAAGAGGGAGGTGGGGGTGGAGGAGGAATGAGGAGGGAAGAGAAGGTGGAGAATAGTTTATGTGGATTAGAGACACATGCACTGATCTTGGATTGGAAAAAAGAGGCTTTCGCAGACGTGAGGGCAGATGTGAAAGTCACCAGCAGGGTATGGTATGCGGTCAGGTCATCAGAGGATCGAGATTTCCTCTACTTCCTCTCTGCAGCCTGCAGTGATGTTCTGCTGGAGCGTAGTGACTCAGTCAGCCATGGGCAGGGGGGTGAGGAGCGTGCTGGTTTGGAGACAAGAGGACAAAGAAAAAAAGTTACAGAAAGACGCAGGAGGGGGAAGTGTAGACAGAGCAGTGGAGATGAGGGAAGATTGTGACAGAGTAGGGAGATTTCTCCTGAAAGTTACTGTGGGTGAGCTATTGGATGAATTGAGGGGGAGTAAATAGGAGAGGGAGAAAGAAAGAAAGAAGTGGTCCAAGACATGGAGGGGAGTCACTGTAAGTTGGGGAATGGAGCAGCTTCTGGTGAATACAAGATCTAGTTGGTTACCAGCCTTGTGTGTGGGGGGGGAAGAGGACAGGGATAGGGCGAAAGACTGGAGGAGTGAGGCAACCCTGGACAGTTGGGAGGTTTCTGGTGGGAGGTTGAATTCTCCCAGTAGAATAGCAGGAGTACCATCCATCCTCAGGGATGGAGCTCAGGAGAGTGTCCAGCTCGTCCAGAAATGAGCTGAGTGGACCTGGAGGGCGGTACAGAACAATAATATGAAATTTTGAGGGATGAGTTACAGTAATCGCATGAAATTCAAAGGAGGAGGAAGTAGGGTTAGGACTGGGGAGGACACAGAACTTCCAGGACAAGGAAATGAGCAAACCGGTACCCCCGCCTCGGCCAGAGGCCCTGGGGGTGTGCGAGAAGGAGTATCCCGCAGACAGTGCAGCTGGGGTGGCGGTGTTATCGGGAGTGATCCAGGTTTCTGTGAGAGGTACTATGTACTAACCAGCAATTTAACAAAAATAATCTGCTACGTATTTTGTCGCTGCACCGAATACGGTGGAGACCGGAGCAGGTTACTGATCGGGACATTGTCATTGCCATCAAACACACAGATTCAAAATTTCCCTTGTAATGATCATAATAGTAATATGTCATCCTATCCCCATACAACAAAAGATATAGTACAGTAAAAGATAGAGTTCTGTACTATTGAGTACAGAAAATCATACAAGTGTGAATGATCACATATTATGGTATGTGTACCACAGGGCTATACTTAGGGGTCACTTAGTGGTATGGAAATAACTATAATTTTTATAATTTCAAATTTACTGTGTTGATATGTGTTAGATGAATGCAAAATTTCCCTTGGAGTGATCATAAATACTAACATTTGCAAACTCTCCTCCCATCCCCATGCAACAAATGATTACATACTGTAGAGTACAGGAAAACCTACAATAGTGAGTAGAGTACAGGAAAACATACAATAGTGAGTAGAGTACAGGAAAACCTACAATAGTGAGTAGAGTACAGGAAAACCTACAATAGTGAGTAGAGTACAGGAAAACCTACAATAGTGAGTAGAGTACAGGAAAACCTACAATAGTGAATGACTACGTATTTAGTTGTGTGTCCCACAGTGTGCCACAGTGTTTCTACATTATTTTTCAATGTCAAAAGCACATTTATGTGCTTTTAATGGACAAAAAGTATTTTTTTCATTTTTGGAGAAGTTTTGGTTAGGTCTTTGGACCCTAGATATCTTAGACCTTACTGATGAAAAGATAGTAATTCTCACTTGAAAATGATGCAATAGTGAGTTTCATGAGTCAAAACAGTTTATGTGTGGTGAAATATACTATTATGTTATGATTTACAGAAATATTTTTTAACTTAGTTGATTAGATTACTTCTACTCTATTAGTAAAATGTCTCTGAGGACTTCTGGGACAACACTTTGCGGCAGTTCGCGGCTGCCACTACAGCCAAACATAATGAAATAAGTGGAAAAAAAATATAGAAATTTTATGATCATAAACCATCAAGAAAGCTCAATGATCTCTTCCCTCTGGTTGTTGTCTTTACATCGACTGCCTACTGCCAAAGAGGGCAGACAGGTGTGGCTTACAAGGAGCAGCCAAAAATGGCAATGAATGAACCAGAGACAAAAGTGATATTTTTGCCAGATAATCTTACATCTCATGTAGATGTATGTGCAGAATATCCATATGAACTCTCCTGTGAAGGAATGGTTAATTCTTCACTGAACAAGGTAGGGTGATGAATGCCATTGCATTAGCTAACTGGCTAATATAGTGGAATTAAGCACCCTACCTTGTTCCTGCTCGAATAGACATAATGATATCAATTGCTGAGGTTAGCCATGATATTGTGTCTTTATCACATTTAGCTGCATTTGTAGATGCTGTGCCTACATTTAGATTACATTTTAGCTTAGTTCTGGGTGAGTCTTTAAGTGTTGCCAACTGTGTTGCCAGAATTTAAAATATTGTGTACTCATGATCAAGAATACTAAAAAGAAAAAATACGTTATATCATACAGTTGAGGCCAATAGGCCGTGCACCTAGGCTAAAGACATTCAAACTCATTTTTTCACATTTCATGTTACCATACTGCCGCAACTCCCTCCCAGGGGTGTCACACTTGTGTGTGACATTTGCGGCCGAGACCGGGAGCTCACACCGAGAGCGCAGTTATGATTTTCATTTTGTTTTATTTTGGAATTGTGTTTGAGGCGATAAAGAAGTAATCCTCAGCTGGGATGCTTGAGGAGCTGAACCTGGCAAAACCAGTGTGGGGGAAGGGTAAAGAGGGTTGTTTATTTTGTTTCAGGTATGTGTGGGTGTGCACTCTCTCTCCCTCTTTCCATGCGGCAACCAACAGTGTTCCCCGGCACCTGCCGCATCTCCATTCTAGGGGTGTTACGCTGGTGTGTGGCATATACATTTCCTGTGTTAAGTCAATTAGGGTACCTATTTTATTTCCATAAGAGGTAATTTCAAAATAATAGCTAAGAGACAGATTTATTTCAGCTTGTATGTCCTATATCAGATTTTCTGTGGGTGAAAAGTTATACACTTTGTTCGTATTTTGTGGCATTGTCTTTTAATTGCTTAACTTGAATCAAATGCTTGGGGTAGCCTTCCGCAAGCTTCTCACCATGCTTTAATTTAGCCTATTTCTCCTGACAGAACTGGTGTAACTCAGTCAGGTTTGTGGGCCTCCTTGCTCTTTTCAATTCAGTCCACAAATTTTCTATGGAATTCAGGTCAGGGCTTTGTGATGGCCACTCCAATACTTTCACTTTGTTGTCTTTAAGCCATTTTGTTAAAACTTTGCAGGTACACTTAGGATCATTGCCCTGCTGGATGACCCAGTTGTGACCAAGTTTTAACTTTCTAACTAACTGTCTTGAGGTGTTTCTTCAGTATTTCTAGATAATCCTCCGTCCTCGTGATGCCATCTATTTTCTGAAGTGCACCAGTCCCTTTTTCCAGAAAAACACCTCCACAACATGATGCTGCCACCCCTATGCTTCACAGTTGGGATGGTGTTCTTCAGATTAAAGGCCTCACCCTTTTTCCTCCATATGTGGCATTGATCATTATGGATCTCTTAATGGTGGATGTAGATACTTTGTTACCTGATGCCTCCAACTTCTTCACCAGTTCCTTTGTTGTTGTGTTGGGGTTCAGTTGAACCTTTCTGACCACAGTGTGTTCAGCCCTGGGAGTTAATTTGTGTCTCTTTCCTGAACTATGTAGTGCCTATGTGGTCCAAGATTTTTATATTTGCATACAATTGTTTGTACATATGCTCATGGTACCTTCAGTTGTTTGGAAATTGCTGCTAAGGAGGAACCAGACTTGTGGAGGTCCACAATTTCTTTTCAGAGGTCTTGGCTGAGTTGCTTGTATTTTCCCCATGGTATCAGGGGCAAAAAGGCAGTGGCTCTAAAGTTAGGCCCTTAAATACAGCCAAAGGTGCCAATTAGTGCCAACTGATCATGACAGTTGGCCAATCAGAAGCTTCTAAAAAGTCAATAAATCAATTTCTGGAATCTTCCAGATTGTTTCAAGAGACAGTCAACTTGGTATATCTAAACTTTTGACCCACTGGAATTCTGATATAGTTAATTAATTCTGAAATAAATCAGTTTCTAATCAACTGTTTTAAAATAATGTGAAGAAAGTAGATGCTTTAATTGACTTGCCAATAGAAATGTATGGTAACATGAAATGTGCAAAGTTGTGAAAAACGGAATTTCTTAGCCTAGGTATATGTAAACTTGGTCTCAACTGGATAATATAATGTATTATTGTATTTTATTTTTTGATCAATATTTTGTATTTATTCACAAAAATGGTCGGAGGGAGGCAGATAAGGCCAGCACACATTGAGATACATGTTATATACTCTGGACATAATAACATATAAAGTATATAGAAAACAATTAACATTAGCTATTTTAAAATAAAGTCTGAGATGCTAGAACATAGCTCTATCCATGCCTGCACAGTGGAGGGTCTCACTTTATTAAGCTTTACCGCTATAGATGCGGTGGGCACGGTCAATTTCAATGTTCGTACCTTTCAGCACCGGGATCCATTTTGAGAGATTCGCCTTTAGGAAATCGATAGCATTCGATCCTTCACACAATTAAGACAGACCAACCAGCCTCACATTATTTCTCAGACTCCTATCCTCCAAATCCAACAGTTTCGCTTTCAGATCTTCAATCTGCTTTTTGTTTTCTTCATTGTTTTGTTTATCAGATCGCATTCCGGCTTTTAATGAATCAGTCCTAGCTTGAGCTTATTGGAAAGATTCTACGAGCTGTTCAAGTTCGGTCAATGCAGCCCTTCGTTGTACAACCCCAATTTTAAAAAAGTTGGGACGGTAAATGAAATGCAAATAAAAACAGAAAGCAATAGTTTGTAAATTTACTTTGACTTGTATTCAAATAAAAACAGTATAAAGACAAGGTATTTCATGTTTTACCTAATCAACTTCATTGTTTTTTGAAGATTTACGTTTATTATGAAATTTATGCCTGCAACATGTTCCAAAAAAGTTGATTGTTCACCAATGTGTAACATCACCATTTCTTTTAATAACACTTATTAAGCATTTGGGCACTGAAGACACCAGTTGGTTAAGTTCAGCAAGTGGGATTTGTCCGCATTCTTCCATTTTGCGGGTCTTCAGCTGCGCAATTGTACAGGCCCTTCATTGCCGTATTTTGCGTTTCATAATGCACCCCACATTCTCAATTGTAGACAGGTCAGGACTGCAGGCAGACCAGTCTAGCACCCGCACTCTCTGCTTACGCAGCCATGCACTTGTAATCCGGGCAGGATTTGTTTTGGCGTTGTCCTACTGGAAAATGCAGGGACGTCCCTGGAGAAGACAGCATCTGGATGGCAGCATATGTTGCTCCAAATTTTGTACATATCTTTCGGCATTAATGGTGCCCTCACAGATGTGCAGGTTATCTATGCCATGGGCACTGACACACCTCCATACCATGACAGACTCTGGCTTTTGGACCTGACGCTGATAACAGCTTTTCCTCTTTGGTCTGGAGAACACAACGGCTGTTTTGGCCAAAAACTATTGGAAATGTTGACTCGTCGGACCACAAAACACGCTTGTGCTACTGTCCATCTCAGATAAGACTGAGCCCAGGGGATCGGCGGTGCTTCTGGACAGTATTGATGTAGGACTATGGCTTCTTCTTTGCATAGTAAAGCCTCAACTTGCATCTGTGGATGTACCGGTGAATGGTGTTGACGTACAAAGGTTTACCAAAGTATTCCCAAGCCCATGTCATGATATCAGACGCATGGCGACTTTTAAGACAGTGGCGTCTGTGGGATCGGAGATCACGCGCATTCAGAAGTGGTTTTCAGCTATGCCCTTTACGCACCAAGATTTGACCAGGTTCCTTGAATCTTTTAATTATATTGTGTACTGTAGAGGGTGTAATGCCCAAAATCCTACCGATTTGTCTTTGGGGAACGTTGTTCTCAAAGTGCTGGATTATTTGCTGATGCATCTGTTGGCAAATTGGTGAGCTTCAACCCATTCTTGCTCTTGAAGGACTAGCCCTTTCTTGGAGGCTCTTTTTATACTATAACATGATTGCCTAACCTGTTTAGCATCACCTGTTTCACATCACCTTGGTATTTCAACTTGTCACATCATTACTAGTCCTAAATTGCCCCTGTCCAAACTTTTTTGGAATGTGTTGCAGGCATAAATTTCACAATAAATGTATATCTTTGAAAAGTTGATTAGGTAAAACATGAAATACCTTGTCTTAATACTGTTTTTGTTTGAATACAAGTCAAAGTAAACTTATTTACTTTAAGTAAACAAATTACTGCTTTTTGTTTTTATTTGCATTTCATTTACCATCCATAGCCCCCATAAGGGAAAGTCCCATGTCACGTCAATGGTGGGGCCCTTAAACTTCCGTATTTTATAATTGATTGTGAGTTTGAAGCTAATGACCTACCTGCCTGTTAAATAAATTCTTCTTAACTTGCGTGGTCTTCTTGACTCTAATCCATTTTATCTTCTTTTCAGCCAAAATTCCGATTAAATACTCAAGGGGACAATTATGACTAGGACCTACTGATCAGGGGTCTAGTACAGCGAAAGTCTTTAGTGATGTCTTCAAGTTAGATAGGCGACCACGATCTGACCGCTAACGGGAATGGTGGTATTGGTTCTGGTGTTTTGGCTTAAGAGGACCCATGGGCGTTATATGCCGGTTCTTGTCAAATTTGCCTTAACCTCTTCGCGCACAACCCCTAGTGGTGGGCACACCGGCGTGCCTAGATTACTAAACTCAAACATTCGGTGCTACTGCAACCAAAGTGTGAGATGAAAACAGAAACGCGTTGTTTCAGTTTCATTAGTAGACGATACACGACAACTATGGCGAAAACAAGAGTTTCGCAGCCCCACCATTGTCGCTCCGGTCGTTCATTTAACACGCACCCCCTCCCTGCAGTCTCATCTAAAAAAACACCCCCCACCCTTGACATAATGGACAATATTGTCTATCTTGGCATTCATAAAAATATTCTTTCACCACTAAAAAATCGTATTCCGTCATAGCAACAAGATAAACCCGACAATAGCCCTAAGATATAGCTATACAGCAGTGAAAACGCTGCTCACTGAATAACGAAATAAATGAGAAAGTTTTTAAAAATGAAACCATGTCATTCTACAGTCAATATCTGGGACTAAATATTGAATAAATATAAATCCTTACTGTTGGTTTTACGTGTAGAGATGTCCCTTTTGAGACTACGTGGTCATATATTGTCTTGGACCATCCGTTTGGGAAATATACGCGCATCTGTGATGCCTGGGTATCTTCCAAAATAGCTGTGCGTAATACCACACCTGTTGTTTACGGCGTCGTCGCCCTTTTTAGTACAGTCTGGCTTGATTGACAATTCATTTATTCAGTAGGCGAGAGTATAAGCTTTCTAACGATGTATAACATGTCTAATTCTGCTTTTGGAATAGCGTTTTATAGGTCAGCGTAACAGAAAATATTCTTAGCATCGCATTCACTTACGCATTCACTCTTTTAGCAGACAAATACGCTGCACCTAACGAAACGTGTTCAAGGATATTTCGTAATTTCTTGGAAAATACTATTATTATTGAGGACTTCAGAACATAGCTAACCCATATGTTTGCTGATAGACCTAGCTGACATCGTTTTCTGGAGCAAAACAGAAGCGAATAGAACGGTATCATTGATACTGTCTCTGTCTCCATCTACTGAACATAGAGGAGATTTCATCATTGCTATGTAAGTATTACCGCTCAAAATATTTTGGTTAGATATGTTATTTTTGAAATTTAGTATCTTTAAATAGGTTAGTGGTGTTATATAATGTGAATATTTCACACTGTAATGTACGCTAGAAGTTAGATGGAAGTGTAATAGTTTTTGTGAAGCATGCAACAGTGATGATGTCAGAGTTGGAACATTGCCAAAACGTGGTGGACGGTTGAAAATTGTTTTCATGTTGTCTCATCCCCATACAAGAAAACATACGAGAGTACAGAGTATAGAAATGCACACGAGTTAATTATTACACATTTAGGTACTGTACCGCATTGTGTGACAATATTTTTGGATTATTTTTTTAATCTGATAGCAATGTTTCATCTTAAACCCTCATAAGGGGCTCATTTATATGCTTTATAATGGACAAAAAGCATTTTATTCAATTGTGGAGAGATTTTGGATATGTTTCTGGACATTTTCTAGCTATTTTAGACCACTGTACTGACTGAAAGCTTGTAATTCCAATTTGAAAATTATGCAACAGTGATTTTCTTGAGTCAAAACAGTTGATTTGTATTGAAATACGTGAATATGTTGCAATTTACGGCAATGCATAATTTAGACATTTTGGATTGATTTGGAGACGCTGGGTACACTGCTTAGTTTAGTAGTTCTACATATCCACCCTTAGATTTTATGAACTTGTGGTCAAGAAGTTTTTGACCTAGCACATGTATAGTTTAACCTCCTGTATATATGCAATCTCTCAGTATTTCATTGCAAACTTAAAAAGTGCAAATTTATTTTGGATTTTTTGTCAAAACAATTGCATTTGTGGCACTTTATTTCTTCCAAAATTATGAATATAAACTAATCTGCGTTAGTATTGTAAATTGTACAAATGTCTTGCTTCATTTAAGCCATTTTTCAAGTCTCTGTGGTGTTCACATCTGGAGTTATAAAGCTTTAAATAGGGTACCCCCTAAATGGGCAAAGATTGGCAAGATTTAGCTTGTGCCTTAACCCGCTGGGGTCTAAGGGTAAAATGCGGCACGCTGGTGATTGTGCGATGCTCTGACATTTGTGTAAATGTCATCAACTTTATATACAGTGATTCCAAAGTGTTTCATATCTTTGTTTTCAGCACAAACTCAGCTACAATAATATGGCAGCAGTAAGTAGGTCATAATCATGTGTGGATTGTAAACTGCTCTAAAAACACACAAACTGTAAACAGTAGTTTTGAACATGCACAGGAATGTTGTAATAAAACACACTAAACAATTGTGACTAAGACTTTTGGTCACTGAAATGTGTTCATCAAGGTCTTGGGTATCAAAATATGACAAAATATTTTAGCAAATCAAATGAGAAATATAAAATAAATTGCTAAAAGTTAGTGTTGTGACTACTATTTTTCAACAACAGGTGAGAATGGGAGGGCAAATGGCCTTTCTGTAATGAATATGCATTGGGAAGGAGGACTTGCCAGCTAAGTAGGCTATTCACACCTGGCCGCATGCCTCCCCACCACTAAGACAAAGACTCAGTGAGCCATTTAGAAGACAGAAACAAAGACATCTTTTGATTTTAGAACATTTATTGAAGTAAACTGCATGGAAGATGAGACTGGTGTACTCTTGCAACGCCTGCCTGGCCTCTTAGCTAGTGGTGAACTAGGCCATGTTTCCTGATCAGCATCTCTGTAAATATAACAAAAACAAAATAGTTAGGAAATGTGACATCAAATCAAACTTTATTTATCCTTATTTATCCTTCAACAGGTGAAAATTAAATGTGCTTTACAAAAAAGGGGCAAACCACTAACTAACGAAAACAAAACTTAGGAAATGTGACATGGTTACATCATATACAAACAAAGAACCAAACAAACAACCAGACGCAGAGAGGTAGCCTATAATTTTGAGAAGCAATGGTTAGAATCGTTCGTAGTGTGGGAATTTACAAGCGCGCATATTAGTGAATATTCCTACAAACACACAGAGAATGTAATACAGCACACATTTACAAATAATGCAAGCTATCAACAAAACAACATTAGCTAAACTAAATAAACACTGATATTCCAACTCAACTACGCGCAACTCATCAATAACTATGCCTCAATCTGAAGTAGGCTAGGTCTGTTTAGCTAAGTGGTTATTTTATTGCTATTTCCCAAACTTACTTAGAGTATGCTGATATCGATTGTGCAAGGACATCCGTTTTAGAATCCTAGCCACGCCACTACACACCAGGCATGAGCTATTTATTACGAATATGATCGAAAAACATACAGTCTACCTGATACTTTTAACACAACCAGACGCAGAGAGCCTAGCCTATAATTTTATGATGCAATTGTTTGAATCGTTCGTAGTGTGGGAATTTACAAACGCGCATATTGCTGGATATTCCTACAAACACACAGATACGTTGCAATACAGTACACATATTTACCAATATGATCATAAGAAATATACTTACGCATGAAGTTGATCCTCAGCTGGATCAGTTCGCTGTTCGAAATGACACCGCTCTTCATCAGTGTCGGCTTGCGGACGGACCATTTTCCAAAATTAAACAAACACCTCAAAAGAAGTGAATTCGGCAACACTTTGACATTCTATCCCGCTTTCGCAGACTTGGCATTTCTCACATGGATCTCGCATCGCCCCTCCTTTAGTCTCCTTCTATGGAGAGTAATTATACTGTTGTTAACATGTGATTGCGATTTGGGCGGACTTCCTGCTGAGCGAAATTCACATAGTAATGAGTAAAGTTTAACGAAGCATACATGGTCTAATTAATCAAATTTAAAACTTTTAAAACAATTCATATTATTTGCCAATGGGCGCATTGGAAAGTCGCGATTCTAAGGTTTCTGTCAATGTTTTTGTTGCGTCTGTATGATAACAGCACATGAAGTTAATCATCCAAATAGAAACAAAAGTTAATTTCATCTTGTCGAGCTCCGCCGGCGGAGCTCTCGACCCCAGAGGGTTAAATGTGGTCGCATGCTAGCCAAAGTCCAAATAAAGTTAAAATAAAACAAATCGAGGATAACTCGCCAATTGACAAGTCCCGACTCCTTTAATTAGATAGAAAATAGAACTGTAGGAATCATATGTATGTAAAACTGCATGGCAGTCTTCTGGACAAGAAACCAAGATGAAGTGTATCACTCGGGAATCAAAACTTATCTGCATTTGCGAGACGACTGCGAACCATCAGTCTTCTGCCATGGGGGACCTTCTGAATTCCTGAAGTTTTTCCTTATATTTTGAGCGGTGGTTTTTCTTGGATTGTGTGCAGCCGCCCGCTGCATCGAGTTCCTCATCTCCACCCCGGTCGCGCCCTCTCCCCGCCACCTGCCAAGTAGACAGGAGCTGAATCTCCTCTTGGTCCGGAGCAGAGGAGGACCTCACCACAGTAACTGGAAACCCTCGTGAAACCATGTCCCTCGTCGCCTCTGCAGCATTCTGGAATGGCCAGGTGACGTCATCAGACGACCCGCATCCTTGCAGGATACGGCGTCTGGAACTTCATTTGTTTTTCTTTCAGCACTTTCTTGGGTTCAGAGCATTCATCACATTTCTGCACTCTGAGGGGGAAGTCATGGTCAACGTAGAAGTGAACATTGTTGCAGAACACTTCTTTTTTCTGCCATGCTCTCCGGAGCACCTCTTCTTTCATTCGGTAGCTCCCGAACTTGACCACTATAGATCGGGGCTTTGCCTGCTGTTGGATTTCGGTGCCAGTGCTCAGTGTGCTCGCTCAATTCTGAGCTCCCTGTCAAGGGGAAAGTCGAACGCGCTTTTCAACAAGTTATCCAGAAAACCAACCATATCGGTGCCCTCTTTATCTTCAGGTATTCCATAAATCCTTAAATTATCTCTCCGTGCTCGACCCTCCTGGTCTATCAGCCTGGCTTCCAGTTTAGCCTGGCGCTGCGTTAGCCGCTTGATTAACATTGATATTGCTTGAAGCACAGTCTCCGTTTCATCAATTCTCCCCTCTGCCTCGTCCAGTCTGTCATTTTCTCTCCAGTTCTTGTTTAATGTTGGAGAACTGTACCTTGTTGTCTCTTCTGAACTCCCGGAGTTTATACCTGAATACCTCGCAGGCTAACTTCGGGGCCATCCTTGCCATGTGGGTACGAGCCCGGAGAGCTGCTTCGGCTGCCTTGCCTCAATTCTGGTTCGTTTTCTATCAGGTTCATGGTTGTCCTACTTCTAGTAGTAACCCCTTTCTACGTTATTAAACAAAATATTCACTGGGATTGACAAAACTAAAGTTTTTTTGGGGTTATTTCACAAAACCATCGGGGAGCTTGAAAATTAAGCTGTCCATCCTCTCAGTGGCGGAACCGGAAAAACTCCTTTCAGGCTTGTTTTTAAGCTATTAAAAAAGATACCAGCTCATTTTCTACACTTAGCAAATAATTACTCTTCTAACATTGTGTGTTGACCATTCCAACAAGCACCAGCTACTGTTAGGAACTGAGGTAGCTAGCAGTTAACCATATGGTTTTCCTACTAAAAAGTAATGAAAACCGCTAACGTTGGCCCAGCCCGGCAAATAGTTAGCAAAGAAATATATCAAAACTGCTCATTTGTGATGGCTTGGTAGTCTGTGGACATTTATTGTTAAGTGATCTCATAATTACATTAAATGTGTATTTTTGTGTCGCCTGTAGTAGCTTAACTGAACATGATGTCATGATGTCATCTCAGGACACCACGGTCATGGCCTCTAGTGGATTGCACCAACAAGTTAAAAAGGAATAAAATAAGGTTGTGGGGGCACATCCAGAGATAACCGTGATCTTTGACAGAATCAAAATTATATTACTCTCTCATCTGCCAGTTATATTCCTCTCTCATCTGTTAGCACCAGGCAACTAGTTGAGGCAGCTAAGTCAAAGTATTCAATGAAATTTTTATGAAATACTTTGATCAGCATTTAATTTAGTAATTGTGTGTTTTATATGCTGTCTGTATTTCATTTAATGACCATTGAATTGTACTTCCAAAGTAATTAGATAATGTGTGGAGCTAATGTTTTGTGTAAAATCTATTAATTCCAAAATTGTATCAAGTAGCAGTCATCTGTACTTTCAAAGTGGTAATAAAGTTACTTACAACTAAATGATGAATAAATTCTTCAAATTCCTGAATAAAACCATATGTCTGTGGTCATGCCTATAACATATGATTGGACCACAATATGGCAGCCACATTTGGTAATTATAAAACTTTTAACAATAAATCATTCATAAAATAGTAAGAAGTGATACTTAGATACCTTAGACTTCCCACATAATAGAAATAGAAACTTTTAGTGCCATTGTAGGGAATTGGACCCCTGACCACATGGGGGAGTTACTGTGAGATAACAATCACAAGCTGCCCTATGTGCCACATGTTCCTCTAGACAGTAATTGATGATGTGCATTATTTTTTGTATTTTCAGTTTTGCCGGTGGGACATGGGACTGGGAGTACTTAGGCTTCGCTTCTCCTGAGGTAACTATAGATATAATTTCATTGTGTTTTCTATCAAATGGCAAGACTCCTTTGATTTTCTCTGAAGAAAGTATACGACTCACATGACTGTTACTATTGTAAGTGCATGTTTGAGTTACCTAGCAGTGTTGGTGACTGAAAGTCACTCAGTCTTAGTCAGGTCTGACCTAATGATCCAGAAGAATCAACCAGTACTTGGAGAAGAGCACTGTCAAAATTCAGTTAGCCAGCGGCAGGTATTTCTAAAGCCATTATTAATATTGTTCATATCAAGAAATTTATACTTTCAAATTTGAAAATTTAAAAATAAAAATGGCAATGAAAATGAGTCATTTATAAAACCACACAACACAACATTCATTAAAAGGAAGTGCACACATCTAAAAATATGTTAAGTATGATTTTTTCATTTCTCAATGGGAATTCAATCTAAAGAAGAACAACATTTGAAATGTCATATTTTAATTTTTTTTTCAAGGCTAAAACTGAAAAAAAAGTTTGTTCATTCAATTTTTTGTTTTTGTAGCCTATATAAAATGGAAAAACATTTTATATAGGCTACATTATTTTTAGGGGGTGCTCTGTTACTCTGGCTGTTGGCTCTGCTGCTCTTGCTTGATTGCCTGTGTCTGAAACAAACTTCCTGTTTATGGTGGAGAGTGAGAGAGGAAGGCGTCTGGTGGAGTTTGGAGAAGTTTGTTACAAGATTGTATAAAAAAATATGTATAAAATATGTATTTGATATTCGTTTTTAAAACCCATGTTATAAGTAAGGTAAGACATTAAGACAGCTAGAAAACTAGCCGGTTAGCCAATTCAGCCACCTTCTCGCTGACCAGAGTTTTTTTAGTGTGGTTGCAAAATATAATTGTGGTTAGATAGTTTGCCTTCATTATTATGGGTGACTTTGATTACCCCACTATAAATTGGCAATTGATGACCAGAAAAGGAAAAGGTGAGGAAGAATTTTGTATGTTATAAATGACCTTTTTTTTGCACATTTTCTCAGTCGGCCTACAAGAGGGAAATGGGGGGGGGGAATGAGGTGAAAGACCAAGCCCCCCAGTTTTGGTTTCTAGAAAATGTAAAAAGACAGAGAAAAGAGACACACACACGCATAGATACACTAATAAGCTATATTTCAAACTTGTTGTCCTTGGTAGGTTTGTGGCCTGGAGACAGTGGGACCCTGCTGCAAGGCCTAGGAATTTAGAGTGGCACTTTGTGTGGCACCGTAATTCTAGTTATGCTAGAGAAAACTCTTCTCCCTTCAAAATCAATTTTGAATCTGCTGCTATGTAATTATCCTGACAGAATTTTCCTCATAGAGATAATCGAGCCACTTGGGACTAGTGATCATTCTGCAGTTAGTTTTGATATATTTTGGCAAACTAACAACACCTCCTCCACAGCCAGAATTTTTTTATTTTAGATGAGCCAATTTTAACATGAATCAAAAAAATGTAAGGATTTTAGACTGGGTGCATCTTGATTGCAAGACTGAATGAAAAGTGGGGCTGGTTCAAAAGGCTTATTCTTGCGGCACAAAGTAAATTTATTCCTAAGGTAAGGAAAGTTGAAGAAGCAGTCTCCCCAGTGGATGAACAAAACCACACGAGAGATTTTGATTAAAACAGTTCAAGTCATATTTCATTCTATTGAGAAAGATGACGGTTCAGGAGGTGAAAGTGCACTTTCTTGAGATGAGGAATTTTATTTTCATGCAGTGTTTCCATGCGATGGACTCGATCGAGGATGACGTGAATCCAACGTGAAAACTGCTATTCTAATAGGTTACATGTCTTTTATGTAATAAAATATGAATGTTACTAGCTACTTATATATTCTACCGCTATTTACTGTTACAGACTTTGCAATATATAAACATTGTTCTACAGGCAATACAAAACCTGCTGTTATTCTCAAACTGTGTTTGGTACATTGAGATTTCATGTCACTTACGCTTTTGAAGCAGACTGCCGATAGCTTGTAAACTAATCATTCAGTTTATGACAAAACATTTGTACTTGAATAGTTATTAATAAAGTATTTGTTTGTTTTTATCATAGTTTTAAAGGACATATGTCGGGAGTCAGTGCCGTACACACATCATTAACCGATCGAAAACACTAGTGAAACAAATACTTGTATGGTGCTAAAAATGTTGTCAGTGTCTCTTGATAAAGTTTTTAAATCATCCCACCACTCACGCAGAAGAAGTGCTTTGCTCTAATGCATAAGTATACCACATAATTCTTGCTCTGGTGCAACTATGTAAAATGTCCTTTTGTCCATGTTTCAGCATGCTGCGCTTTCGTTTGCGCTGCTTCTCCCCTACATTTTACATTGATTGGTAACTGCTCTACTCTACAAGAGAAACATAGGCGGTTTTACCATAGGTCATAGGTAGGCAATTGCTTGGGGCCTCGTTCGCCAAAGGGGCCTCGTGAATTTGTGTTTCCTTTTTTTTATTTTTATGAAACATTCTTCCTTTCTTGTCAGTCCAATGGAATGATAATGTGTAATAGATAAAAATAAATCTATCTACATGTAAATGTGGGCCTATCCAATTAAATATCTATATTTGCCAATATTTATTATCACCCACATTTCACATTTAATGGACTGTTCCACCTTGACCTCCCTGCATTTGTGCCTAATCAATGATGTAGAAATTTGAGTTGCCATCAGAGGCAGAGAGTCACTATGTTACCATGAAGCGTTTTCAAAGTGGATTTGAGAGAGGAAGAAGGAAGATGCCCAGTTTAAGGAAAGTCTGCCTAAACTGACAAAATTTTTTCATTCTAATAAAACAGCCAGAGACTCCACGACGGAGGAGCAAACAAGTAGAGTGAGAGCACCTATTATACCTAGTGTATTTACTTTGTATTTATTAGAACTGGACATTGTTACCTATTTAAATGTAAGTCCTGTAAAAATACACATAATAAATTGTCTAAATGTAAAAAACCAACTTCATACATATACATTTAGTAACATGAATACAGCCTTATTTACTATATCAACTTTAAGACCAGCAACACGCTCGGAATTATCTCATCGTGACCCATTAAATCCAATGGCGCAGACGTTGCTTCATAATTTCAAACTGCTTTCCTAACGGCTATTTTGCGTCATGCGACTTGAGTTACAACAGTGAATATGTACGAATTCCTAGACATGCTGATAGCGACCACCCTTTCTCATATTAACCTCAAATACACAAGACAGGACACTTATACAGTATGCTAGCAAATGTAAGTTCCATTCATTTATATGGGGTGGTCGATACACGTCCCCTTAGCAACCAAAAGCTAGTGCTGGACCACCTCTGAGTTATTTGCCGGCACATTAAAAAATTGTGCAAGTACTTTAAAAAAATAACCACTGGAGGATAACGAGGACATTTTCCCTACATAACGAGGTACAGGTTGTTACCGATATTTTGCCTATTTTTCATATAGTTGCAAATCAGTTTATGTTTTCCTGTCTGTCGAACGAAGTTGGTTGATAATAGGTGCTCTGACTCTAGCTGACGTTACAACAGGTGTAACATTAGTTGAAGAAGCTGAGCTAGCTAAAGTTAGCAGCCTTACTAGTGCTTCAGCCTGTTGTGCACCCACCGCACTTACTACAACTTCTAGCGCTGTGTCTGCTGGTTGCAGTGAACTAGCTACAGTGTGGGAGGAAAGTGTCAGAGGCGACACCGACAGACAGCAGCAGCCCACCACAAACCAGACACCCACTCAGACCGGGACTTTTACCCCTAGAGAATAGTGGATGTTCAAATGCTTTATCAAAAAGCATGTACTATACTTTTGTCTTGAAAGAATTAAAGATTATATACTTATAATCTTTTTTTTTTGCCATATTGTCTTCTTCTAACTGACTGAAGGTCATTTGAAGTTCTTCAGTTAGAATTCTCATTTAGGTCTGTCATTTAGTTCTGTGGCTTTGTTAACTGAAAAGAGCTGCCTCCAAATAGTTTTTGTTCACTAGCTATGATTGCGTTAAGCAAAATGGAGAAGGGCCTCACATTGGTCTTTGCCTGGGGCCTCCAAATCACTAAAACCGCCCCTGAAGAGAAATAATCATTTCTTCATGAAATCAATGTTCTTATGATTCCTGACAGCCCTTGCCCTCAGTAGGCTAATGTTGCCTCCTTTAGAAATGAAAGATGAAAATGTATTTGACAAACGGTGGGGCAATGAGAAACAATACTGTAGCGAATTAAGCAAACTAGGCAGATCGCACATTTGAGCCATTCCGCCCATTATTAATGCCAAAAAAGCAGCTGAGGTTCAATCACAGGAAAAGCAGAGCTGGAACCCACAGAATCTAACTGGCTGTTGTCCAGTCCTCATTGACTAAGCAAGTCAACATCAGGAAGTAATTTATGACCATTAAACTTTCTACAATAAGCAATAGCTGGCTAACTAGCTAGCCGCTGCTTATTGCAGAAAGTCTAATGGTCATAATCTTGAGTTAAGGTTATACTAGGTTTGAACAAGAAAAAAACACAAATATGTAGGCCTAGCCATTCCCACACTAGCTCTGACGTACAGCGACATGTTAAGAGATAATGGAAAAAAGTTACATTTCTTAAAAACCAAAGCGACATTAGAAAGGCCAAAAATGCGCATGACGGCATGAGTAGACGATGGGTGGGAATAGTTTTTTTTTTTTTTTAAACAAAAATGCGCACCACTAAAGCATTTTGATACAAATTACATTTTTTCTGCATCATAAAATACAAATTAAAAAAATAGTATTTTGTATTTCAAATAAAAATTTCAAAATATATGCATAATAAATAATACCCATCTCACTGACAGGGTAACCAAACGCTTTGCATGCACCATGTTCAGTTTTATATTATTATTATGTTAATTAGGGGTCCAAGCAGCGAAGCTGGTGGAACCCTATTGTATTTGTTAGGATTATTAGGGGTCCAAGCAGCGAAGCTGGTGGAACCCTATTGTATTTGTTAGGATTATTAGGGGTCCAAACAGCGAAGCTGGTGGGATTAGGATTATTATTCTTATTATTTTTCTCCGCTAAAAGTGTCTGAGGCTCAGCAACCATAAGTTGCAGACTAACCAAATTTGGTAGGTGGGTTCCTATGGCTCCCCACTACTCAGTCACTACAAATCACCTATGTCGGCCAGATGGTGGCGCTATAACAATGGGTCATACTTTAAAAGGCCGTAACTCCTACACCATAAGTCAGATCAACACAAAACTTCATCGACCGATGCATCTGAATGTGCTCTACAACTTTGCTTTTGGTAGCACCTATGTCCATATTGTTTGTCCGCCATTTGGACTTTTTTATTAGTTGGGGTGTGGAAGAGCTGGAGCTCCAAATCTAAGTGTTACGACATCTAGTAAACTTCTTTACAGCAAGCGACATCCATGGCGACGCAAGTAATCCGACACCGTAGGGTCTAGTTTTTATCAGTGAGGGGAGGGTCTGTGACCGTCGGGGAAGCAATGGAAGACAGTGCCACCCAGAGTGCATGCTAGGCTACCAAAAGTTTGTTAGTAAAAGCTTTTTGAGAGGATGAATAATTACTTTTCTTTGGCATGGATCCATTTGAAGACAGTATCGGGTGAGTTCGTTTAGTCGTTGAATCAGTCATTATGCTGAGAAATAGCTAAACCATTTTATTGATAGGTTCTGAGTTTCTGTGCAAACGCGCTAAAACCCACTGGTATATGAAACAATGACGGCAATACATATATAGTCCGCCTCATTCCGTTGCTACCAGAACATAACAGACTATCTTGTGTCTACAGCTGCAGTTTCTCGCTGCAATTACTAATATTGAATATAAACAAAAGACGCAATTTATGCTGTACTCTACCAATGTCTAAATAAATAATACCGCAGAATCCGCCCCTTTCTCACCACCTACTCAACCCAGCTCCTGGTCCAAGCAATGGTTCTATCCCGCCTGGACTACTGCAACTCTGTTCTGGCTGGACTACCGGCATCTGCCACCAGACCCCTGCAACTCATTCAGACTGCTGCGGCTCGTCTGGTCTTCAACCTCCCCAGAAACTCCCACGTCACTCCCCTGCTCACTACCCTCCACTGGCTGCCTGTTATAGCTCGCATCAAATTTAAAACATTGGTCCTAGCATACCAGGCAGTCAAGGGATCAGCCCCAGCATACATCCACAAGATATTCAAACCCTACATGCCAGCCAGATCCCTCCGTTCTGCTACCTCAGGACGCCTAGCACCTCCCCCTCTTCGCACCTGCACTTCCAGAACATGTCTCCTGTCTGTTCTGGCCCCACGATGGTGGAATGACCTCCCTGTGGAGGTCAGAACAGCTGAGACACTGACCCATTTCAAACGACAACTGAAGACTCACCTCTTCAGGCTGCACCTCTCCCCATCCCTCCCTACCCCCCTGTAAATGACTGTAAGCTTAGGGTTGTAACTAGGCAGCTGTTTCGTAGGTGACTTAGGTGCATTAACTGTCTTAATGACTACTTGTATTTTTTCCATAGACTGCGTTGTTGCCGTTCTCGTTGTTAGTGTTAATCAGTTTAACCTTCAGGGTCCAAGTTGAACTATGCGGTTGTTCCCAGCACTTGGACCGGTACTTCTCTCTAGGGTTTTCGTCATACTTGTTCCTGGTTATGGTTATACACTTTGTTGTACGTCGCTCTGGATAAGAGCGTCTGCCAAATGCCTGTAATGTAATGTAATGTAATGGTACTCTGAGCGTAGGAAGCAGTTAGCATAGATGGCGAGTTGATATTTTTTGCTACTACAAGTTTGTTAGTAAAAGCTTTGAAAGGACGAATCTTTACTTTTCTTTGTCATGGATCCATTTGAAGACAATGTCGGGTGAGTTTGTTTAGTCTTTAAATCCGTCATTATGCTGAGAGAAATCGTATTCTCAATTTAATCTGTACATTGACTGTAAGCTTTGGGTTGTAACTAGTCGGCCGTTTCGTAGGTGACTTAGTTAATGCACTCGTCTTAACTATTGCTTGTATTTTTGCATAGACTGCGTTGTTGCTGTTCTTGTTTGTGTTAGTGTTAATCAGTTTAACCTACAGGGTCCAAGTTGAACTATGCGGTTGTTCCCTGCACTTGGAACGGTACTTCTCTCTCTGGTTTTCGACACTTGTTCCTGATTATGATAATACACTTTGTTGCACATCGCTCTGGATAAGAGCGTCTGCCAAATGCCTGTAATGTAATGTAATATTCCGTAGCAACAAGATAAACCCGACATTAGCCCTAAAATATGTCAATACAGCAGTGAAAACGCTGCTCACTGAATAACGAAATAAACGAGACAATTTTTAAATTATACCATGTCATTCTACAGTCAATATCTGGGACTGAACATTGAATAAATATACAATCTTACCATTGGTTTTACGCGTAGATGTCCCTTTTGCGAATGAGTGGTCATATATTGTCTTGGACAATCCTTTTGTGAAATATACGCGCATTAGTGACGCCTGGATCGGCTATCTTCAAAAATAGCTGTGCGTAATACCACACCTGTTGCTTACGGCGTTGTCGCCCTTTTTAGTGCAATTTGGCTTGATTGACAATTCATTTATTCAGTAGGTGAGAGTATAAGCTTTCTAACGATGTATAACATGTCTGATTTTGCATTTGGAATAGCGTTTTATAGGTCCGCGTAACCGAAAATTTTCTCATCTGCCAATGTCTAAATAAATAAAACGGTAGGTTGCTCTGTGCGCAGCGCACAGGTCGCGAGTTGATATTTCATCTTTTTCGTTTTTTCTCAATGTCGTATTTATTATTTGAAATGTGTATTATGAAATATGGCACTCTGAAATGTGCATTCTCTACTAAGCTGAGCAATGGATTGGAATATGTGTCTGACGTAGTGTTGCACCGTATACCGAAACTTCAGTACTTTTTCGGTACTTAAAAAAATAAACTGTTCGGTATTAGAATTATCCGACATTCGGTAGTTTTGTGTCAAATGTAAAAGCCAGGGAAATGTGTCTCCCGCATTACTGATTGAGAGAATGAAAGGTGTAATTTGTCAGAATCTTCGCTAGATGGCAGTAGCAACTAAGGTTGCCAAGTGAGGTGACTTGTGCTTCTGCACTCACTCCTTGATACAGCGCAAGCTTCAACTCAGTTCACTTCAGTAGCAATAGGTGTTCTAATTTGGAGATATTTTATTATAGTATTGTTATTAAAATATGCTGTTTTTAGACCTATTTAAAAGTGAAAGACCTGTTTAAAGATTATTTAGGTTACAATTGTTTAATTTTTGAAATATATTTAATATATTTTTCTATTGTTTAGTGTTGTAACACTATAGGCGTATGCTTATTAATATGTTGAACAGACTTCAAGGTTGTTAATAAACCTCAAAATTCAAATATAAAGCCGCGTTTCCACCGCAGGAACTAGGGTCTAAATTTAGTTCCGGGGGCTTTATTTTACCCCCCAAAAGGTTCCTGCTCGGGGGGTAGTACTTTCCGAAAGTACAGGAACCTTTTGGGTGGAGCTTGCAGCGCTGAACATTTCTGATTGGTCGAGTACTCGCAGCATTTTTTTGTGTTTATTTTCAGGCGCAATGTTTAAAAATATGCAGGCGCAAACCGATTTATTTTCATAATAACTTCAAATCAAACTTGTATGTTATGCGGCGCAGTAGCCTACTTTTGGTTATAGCCTGCCAACGTCTTGGAATTATAACGTGTGCTCTTCTGTTCTTTTCTTGCTTTAGTATTCGTTTTATAAAATGCTAAGCATTCGTGCTGGGACAGCATAGTACGTACTAAAACATTAAAACGGATTAATTCGGTTGCTGAACATTTTCTTCCGGATTTTCTTTGTTAGCCCATTGTAATTGACTCAAAACGTTTGATACAGTTATGTGATGTATGCGGTAGTTCTGCGTAATTCACATTGGTGATACAGTAAAAGCAAACTGGAAATCACCTTCCGCACTTTTTGTCAGGGTAAAATAACAGGTTAATTCTAGTAATCGTACCTTTAGCTTTTTCAGACTGCCGTAATTTTACTCTGCCATTCTTCAATTCCACAAAAAGAACAGGAAGACTATGGACTAATTTATGGTGCATGGTTCGCATCTGGAGGGCACACTTCGCTGCTCGGCTAGCAGTAACTTCGAAGGAAAGCAAACGGTGGCTGTACCACTACTAATTTAAATTTTCACGCAAGTCCGAGTTTTCGTTCTATTCTTGTCATTTTGCGATTAGCCTATATAGAATTGACGATGAGAAAGTAATCAAACAGCAAATTGTTTACAACGTGTGCATGTTTTCTGCTGTTGTTGCCAGTTATATTGGAAATGTGAATGCATTCTGTCGCTTCGGATGTCAAGACATGAAAGAGAATGTTCGCATAAAAACATAATGAATGTGTTTGAGAGGATATATAAAACAGTTACAATCTGACTATTGGCCTGTTTAATACTATTTGTTGCATAACAAATAGTATATAACAAAACTACCAACGACATTTTTGCTTGACAACGGTAAAATATGCCCAAACGGCTGCAGAAGAATATTTAAATTCCAGGTGATTAAATCTATAAAAATCAATAAATACAAAAGTAACCATATATAGTCATTGTTGGTAACCCGTTGTATATAAGTGGAATAAACCCCTCCGGGCTGTCACGGTTATTAGAAAATAATGTAGGCTACTTCGGTGGTAGTATGGGGTTGCAGAAGAAATCATATGACAGATGGACCGACAACAACGTCGCTTTTTCATACGTCAGTGGGCTAATTTGCCTAATCTTCGCGGGACTTTAGACCGCGGTGGAAACACAGACAACCATGGGCTGAAGGAACCTTTTAGTTCCTGGTAAAGTAGTTCCTGGGACTAAAAGTTCCGGGTAATTTTGGTGGAAACGCGGCTCAAGTTCAACACTTGTGGACATTTTTTCTGTTCTCTTAAGGTAATTTCAGTTTCGTTAAGTACCGAGTATTGAATCAGTATCGAGTATCGTGATACTAAACCTGGTATCGGTATCAAAGTCCAAATTTTGGTATTTTGACAACAATAGTCTAATGCCTTTTTTAGTTGCGGTAAAGGCATTTACAGGAAGCGGCCAGGACACATCCATGGCGGCGCAACTAAGTCATCCGCACAAAATTGGCCATAAGTCATCAATATTTTATACAATCATCATGATGTTCAGTAGATATGTTGGGTGAAGGTATATGATCATGAGGACCAAGCCATTTTAAAATCGCTCCATAGGGGGCATGATGGAGCCAATGCTTGGACCCCACCCAACGCCGCTTGCGGCTTTAATTTCAATGTATTGTTTTAAATCTATAATAAAAGCAAATGTATAGTAATCATGCATTGAAATTTGCTGGACAGGGCCAGCCCGTGGCATAAATGCTCTATGCGGTTGTTTAGGGCCACAACCGCTAAGGGGGGCCACACGACCACGAGGGGGGGCCACAAGATGCAATGTTTATCTAAGATAAATAACGTTATTTTCGTAATTAATTTATTCATCCCCTATCGCGGAACTAGCGGTATAAATTGAAAATGGAACGGCAGTAGAACATTTCATAACAATGTAATGTAAGAAGGATTTTACCAAGTGATTTCACATCCCCCCGATATATATACAATATGTATCTAACATCTGTGCCATTTTCCAGCGTGTGTTTACTCTGTGGAGAAGTGGCATTACAATTCCCCATGCTCCCCACAGGAACTTCCTTTTGAGCATTCCCCTGGCTTGAGAAACAGAGGGGAAAACAAGTTTCCGGCCAAACTCAGACAGCCATTTTTGTTGGATTCGGGTATAAGAGAAAATCCTTCTCCCTACCATGATTATCTACCAGACACTTTACGATCAGGTCGAACAGGGAATTTTGCTCTTTGGTGGTGTTTCCTGCTGATGCTAGGGTCTTTGTTGATATTACGTATTCTGTACCTGGATCAGTTTTGGATGCCTCCGTCCCAAGGGTATACCCTAAACACATGGAGGCAGTATAATTAATACGTTTGGGGATCAGTAATGTAGGGGAATTGGTGGAGTGCGGGATCAAGGAGCATACATAACATGATTCATTTGGTTTCTTAATTGTACTTATTGAATGATTCATAAACCTATACCACATATTGTTTTCAGTAGAATTATGCCATTCATTGTCCTACATCCATGACTCATTTCCCTGAGCCGTTGACCTCCTGGTACGGTTGTGGGTCATACTGCTATTGCCGTTGGTTGCTTGGACATTATCCTCCAGCCAAGTAAGTGGGAGAATGATGGCGGCAGAGATGAGGATGAAGCAGTAAATCCCCCCTCTCAGGCCGCACCCTAGGCGGTGCATGGGGTGCCAAGTTTGGGTAGGCATTGTTGGAGACAGAGGTTACTAGCACTTGTCTAGTTGGACTTTAGGCTTCACGCCTTCAGTCTATCTTTTCCTCTTCCTGCAGGGGTGGTGCTTGTTTACAGTGGCTGGCGTGCACCCAGGTTGTGCAGCCCTCGACCTTCACTGCTGTTTTGGAAGTGAGTAGCGTCTGGAACAGTCCATTCCATTGGGGTTGGTGCCACTGCTTGCTTCAAGAAGTCCTTGATCATTACCCAATCACCTGGCCTGAGGTTGTGTAGTTGTCCCTCTGTCGGTTTTGGTAGTGTCTCTTTTATCTGTACATGAATATACTGGAAAGATTTAGTTAGCTGCACACAGTATTCTAGCATCTGGTTGCTCATTTCCTCTGCCTCTAGGCTAAGAGGTCTGGGCACGGACACTCCCATTTTCATTGGTTTCCCTGTTAAAATTCCAAAGGGAGAAAGGTTAGTGGCTCCATGAGGGCGTCCCCTCATTACCAGCAACACCAGGGGTAAGGCTTTTACCCAACCCAGTCCTGTTTCAGTCATAACTTTAGTCAATTTGTTTTTTAGGGTCAATTTGTTTTTTGTGCATTCTACCGCTCCTCCACTCTGTGGATGATAGGCACAGTGGTTCTTGGAAGTGGAAGTCAATCCCTAAATAAACAGAGAGTGCGGTTAGTTCTTTGTTGACAAAGTGTGATCCATTATCAGACGATATTCTTCTTGGGATTCCCTACCTGGGCAGTATTTCTGAGATCAGGGCATTTGCGACTGCTGATACATGTGCTGTAGCTGTGGGAAAAGCTTAAATCCATTTAGAGAACGTCAACAATTACAAGGCAAATTTATTTCCTTCGTTTGGTGTTAGTTTAATGAAATCCATCATTAAATGTTCAAATGGTTCGGTAGGAGCAGGATGACTGGACCTGGTAACTGGTTGGCCCCTACCGATATTGTGGGTTACACAAATAACACACTTTTCACAAAAAAATTACTTTTTCCACGTACATTCCTCTATCCGCTCATTGTAGGAGTAGGGGTATGCCATGATGCCCAGAGATGGCAAAAATTGGCTGCCATCAGGTCTAGTTACCCAATCAGTTGTGAGGCAACATTCTTTTATCCACGTTCCCGTGTCCTTCCATTTTTATGCCTCCGCAACGGCACAGCCGTGGCCGGAGGCATTATGTTTTCGGGTTGTCCGTCCATCCATCTGTCCATCCCATACTCGTGAACGCGATATGTCAGGAACGCCTTGAGGGAATTTCTTCAAATTTGGCACAAACGTCCACTTGGACTCAAGGATGAACTGATTACATTTTGGTGGTCAAAGGTCAAGGTCACTGTGACCTCACAAAACACGTTTTTGCCTTGGCGGAGGCATACAACCGTGAGGCGGTATTTCTACTTTATTGAAGGCTTTGCACAGTGACACATGAGGCATGCTGTCATTTACGCAATAAAATTATTGGATTGTCAGGGTCATTTGTACAGGCATTGCACAGAATTCATACATCCCTGCATACAATGTTTTCCCTCTTACTAGATCTTACTGAGTGTCCCAGTCCTCATCTCTATCTCTTCTTACACGAGCAGTGACATGCAACTCTTTCTCAGATATCACGTCAACTTTGCCATACCACAAACGATTAGCTGTTTCAAGTAAATCTTTCATTTGAGCCTTTCCTGACAACATCCACATATAGGTAAATAATCTGTCTCCTAACTGTGATGATTTAGGTGGGGTAAAATGTTCAGCTCTAATGACACAGTCCTTTGTTCGAACATTCAATCTGGATTCCGAGCACATCAGATCTCTCTCTAACAGATTTACAGGACAACATTAAAAGAACAAAATCGAATGCTTTAGCCTTGTTCATCATCTATTCGAACTGCAAATGGGGCGGTAAACTTCTCTCTCATTTTCTCTCCCTCAGTATCATGCGTTACAATGGTTCTGCCACTCGTTTTAGGCGGGGTGTTTCCCCATTCACTTTCTGAACATAAGAGCTCCCAAATCTACTATGAATTGCAACATTCTTCCCTGAACCTCTGCCGAAGGCTTGCAATTGGGCGAGTTGAAGCTGGGCTTGTACCTTGGCACTCTGCTTCTCCTGTTTCTTTTGCTGGCGTGTCGCTTGACTTCTTCGAGGCGCTGGGTCTGGTACCCGATACAGGTTCGGACAGCTATGTCCTTCACCTCCTTCTGATGAAACAGGTGGTCAGCTGCATCTCCCAAGGAGTCGTTGTGAGACTGGCGCTGGAGGTGTGAGACCACTATGGTCGTTGAAACACTCGGTGAGCCTGCCACGACAGATTCAGTGGGCCCCTGCTGCACCTCTCTGACTTTTCCCCAGTCCATTCAGATGGGAAAATGGTCACATAAATCTGAGTAGGTTTTCTATTGAAGTTTGGTAATCACCTTGTACAGCGCCCTATTTTCATTTCAAGTGTCTCTGTAATATGGTGGCAAGTTCATCTGTGTTTGATCTACATTGGTCAACCATTTGTTGTATGGCGGCACAGTACCTGTCCCCTCCGGTCTTCATGGGATCGGGCAGGTCGACGATGAGGGCTTTCATCTCACTCAGCTTGAATAGTCTGTGCAAGTAGACGACATCTGGTTAGTCTTGCTCACCTCTGCGTGGATTTGGGCACTAGATCATGGGATATAGAGGAGCCTCCTCATCGGCTCTCTTTCTTGCTTGACGGGTGTGGTAATGGTGATCCTGGCCCTGGGGCTTTGGTGTGGTGTTGGCGGGTCCCTTGTGTCGACTTGGGCGGGTTTCTTGTTCTGCAGACGTCGTGGCTGCCGCAGCTGGTTTCCCTCCAGCAGATGGTTGTACAGTGGCGGCTTGGTCATAGGGAGGTGGAAGTCGGTTCATTGGAAAGGCTGGACAATCTAAATCTATATCTAGTTTGTGCATGGTTAGTTGTAGGTACAATGGTGTGATAGGTGTTTGTGCTGTGGGATTTAATGGCGGCGGCAGTGGTGTCCCAGGTGATCATAACTCTACTTCTTTTCTGCCTTCTGCAACCTACCCTGTCCTTTAATATGCCTTCCAATCAGGCGCCCAATGTTTATTTCCTTGTCTGCCTTTAGTCTTATTATCTTGTTTTTCTAATTCAGATATAAGCCTTTCTAACTGAGCGGGTGAAAAATTATACATACATACATAATCATACACAATTTTTGCCGGTCCTTCAGAGACTGGAGAAGTACATTTTGATTGTTTCAAGGTGCACAAACCCATGTTTCTCAATTATTATCTCAGGATTTTTCACGTTTTATTCAATGTTTTTACTTTTACTTATTGTATATGAGTCCCTGACTCAGAGTACTCATTCTTTGGAGTCCCAAACTCCCCATTCGGCAATTAATTCAACTAATAGTCCCAGATTTATTAGTAAACCCGTCGGTTTCCCAGTGAAGTTATGTATTTCCTAATTGAAAAGAATATTGTGTTCTCACCATTTGTTCTTTGGATCGCGTGTCTCCAACAGACCATTTTGATACCAGCATTCCCGCAGGGTCTTAAAAAGTCTGAAAAAGTCTTAAATTTAATAATCAGAATTTTAAGGCTTAAAAAGTCTTAAAAAGGATTAGGAAGTTACTTCTATGTTGCGAATAACTTCTTTGTATCGCGTTTAAATGTGTTTGCGGGAAATGTCCGGGCTGCAAAGTAAGCAGTACGGTAATAACCATTTCCCCCTAAACAATTTGTATGGAAATAAATCAACATGGAATAATAATCACTAACTTTGCAGCCCCCAATGAGAACTTATTGGAGAACACCCAGCTAGCATCAGTCAGAGCCTGAGGTAAAGAGAAATTCTGCTAGCGTGTCATGATAATATGTCTTAAAATCTTTACTTTTGTAACTTTATGGGGAACTATGCGGAAGTGTAAGTTTAACAATACATGGTTGGAGAAAAGCACATTTAGTGCTTGGTTGAAACCAGTGGAGGAGAACGGTTTTGAAGCCCGCTGCACCATATGCAAGAAAACAGTTAAACTAGGAACATTGGGGGTAAAGCCTTTAGAATCGCATGGTCAGTCAGAGAAACACAAGACCCAAGTGGAAAAACAACAACAAACGCCTGCCATCTCTTCCGTGTTCGCCCCTGCTTCAGAGCATCAAGTGTGTCCAATGTAGCGTTGCCATAAATTTTTTCCCAACAGTGAAGAATGCCTTACTTGTTTACATTTTGAACAGATGTGGCTCCTGGGTAAATCTAACGTTGTTTTCGTCGCAGCACTTTCGACACAAGCAATATCAGAAGCACTATCCTAAAATTTCTTCTTATCGTGGAAAGTTCCTGACCTGCAACCATAGAAATGTGTGTTAACACGGTGACACAATTACATCCAGAAATATTATTTTTGGAAAAAAGCCCTACATTCTGTAACTGAATTTAGATCAAACCTGCCATGCACAAAAATATAAAAACGCTCGTCAATCTGTGTATGATGTCATCATAGCACAGAGTGTTCAAAACCCTAAAACCACCCCTTAATAAAATAAAATAAAAACTGTACGCTACTCGTTAACTTTAAATATAGGCCAACTAGTCTGATTTTGACAACTTTGTGATTTAACTAAGTTTTAGTTTATAAACCTCAGAAGTAACTTAAACATCCACTGAGCACTAGTGTCTTACTACTAGTTAAGCATTTTAGTATAAATTCTGCAGTCTGCTTGAGAATACTTGATGTACTAAATGTTGCAAAGAAATATAATCTTAAGTATATTTCCCTGATGTGTAGGCCTATACTTGTTCAAAAGTAGGCTTTCTTATTTTAAGAAAGAATGCTATATTATCAAATCAAATCAGATTTTATTTATATAGCGTATTTTACAACAGTTGTCACAATACGCTTTACAGACAACCCTAGCCTAAACCCCCACAGGAGCAAGCCTAAGGCAACAGTGGCAAGATGTGGGAGAAACCTTGGAAGGAACCAGGCTCAAGGGGGAAACCCATCCTCCTCTGGTCGGCTCAGGGTGCCGACTGGTGACCAACATGTCAGCCAGTTTATGCACAAGATATGATATGTAAATGGTAAATGGACTGCATTTATATAGCGCTTTTATCCAAAGCGCTTTACAACTGATGCCTCTCATTCGCCAGAGCAGTTAGGGGTTAGGTGTCTTGCTCAAGGACACGTCGACACGCTGTAAACACCTCACAGCTAGACCAATGAGGGTTTGTAGCTGGAGGGGAAGGCACCGCGTGTTTTCCTTTGGCTGGTGTGAGTCAAAACGGAGATGTTAGTTATTTTTCCTCTGTTTGTAAGAACAGGGCACAATTATAATTAAGAATGCACTGGTTCCGTTGCCACGGGTTAGATATGAAGGCGTTGCTTCATATCCCGCTTAAAACTGGCCTGAAACGGATCAGTAGCATTCTGGTTACTCTCCGTTCGCAAACGGGGCTATGCTGTCATCAGAGATATATCTGATCTGTCGCCGGATTGTCAATATTCCAATGGGAGCATCAGAATATTCACAAATGCGCGGAACAACACATCAAATATATCCATGACTACAGCAAGAAAGCGTAACAGTTACTAGGTTTTACCCTCGTGATAATCTGACTCCATATTAAATGATAATCTAAAATTTGGGTTTAACTATACGTGGAACTTGGGAGTGGTTACACTCGACTCTATCTTGTGCCATCATTCCTCAATATATGCTCCCGGGTTTAGCACTATTGTTAAATATCAGTTCGGTGAAGAATCCAGAGGGTAGGAGGCTGACCACCATAATACATGCCTTCCTTACATGGATAGTGCATCGATAGTTATGAGCCCAGGACGGTGCGTATCTATCGGGCTCCTTAAGGCAAATTTGACAAGAACCGGCGTACAACGCCCATGGGTCCTCTTAAGTCAAAACACCAGAACCAATACCATCAATCCCGTTAGCGGGCAGATCGTGGTCGCCTATCTAACTTGAAAACCCCACTGAAGACGTTTGCTGTACTAGACCCCTGATCAGTAGGTCCTAGTCATAATTGTCCCCCTGAGTATTTAAGCGGAATTTCGGCTGAAAAGAAGATAAAATGGATTAGAGTCATGAAGACCACGCAAGTTAAAAATAAGAAGAATTTATTGAACAGGCAGGTAGGTCATTAACTTCAAATTCAAAATCAATTATAAGGTTTAAAAACATAAATACAGAGTAAAAAGTTCTTACCCAGCCTGTTTAGCTACACACAAAATCACAGAGTCTGCGCAGTGTGGGAAGTCGATTGCGATCTTCCTTGTCTATCTACACACAGAGCACAGAGTATGTGCACTGTGGGAAGTCGGTTACGATCTTCCTTGTGCATCTACACACACAACACAGAGTCTGCGCAGTGTGGGAAGTCGGTTACGATCTTCCTTGTCTGTCTACACACACAACACAGAGTCTGCGCAGTGTGGGAAGTCGATTACGATCTCCCTCGACAGGATTGTCTCCCTTCCTTTTATGCCAGATCCCGCGTTTGATCGAGGCGTCATTACCATAAATTAACCTGGCCGAATCATAAATCATAAATCCCCCACCATTTGGAGGCTGCTGTTAAAACAATTAGTGGGGAAATGGGGAAAAGGAGATGATTACCAGAGAGGACATTCCATTGTGTTAGTTTTTCCCTGAGTTTCTATAACTATGTTTTATTAAATTCTATTTGGTATGAAACATATTTCATTCAATTGCTTGAATTCCCCTGAATACGTCCATACTAAACATGTCAAGTGGATGTAATATTATGGTGCAGTTGTCATGAAAATACCCTTTTGTTTAACCATTGTACATGCAATCCATGTTATTATTACATAAGGCATAATACAATAATACAATGAAAACATGTGCATGGTTTGTAAGGTTTTCCGGGGTTTGTAAATAGGATCTCATAAAAAACACGTTTTCAACGCACAAAAATGCCAAGTTACTCAAAAGTATTGATATCAAAATGACGCCAAGTTACGGTACTACAAACAATATAGGCTATCTTGCCTCACCGAAATGACATAAGATGTATTTCAAAGCAATGCTACCCAATATTTCCTCAGTTCTTTCGTGGAGATGCAGTTTTAGTGTTTGTAAGGTTTATAAGGCATTTTGATAGGCTTATCTGCAGGTAGGAATCCTCTTCGCTGTTTTGCTAAACTAGAACCGGAAAACATGATAGTGGAGAATAGGAGCAGACGCGTATGTCCCAGCAGGCTTTGCATATGAGAAAATAACAACAGTGTGAGAGAAATTAGGATGAAATGACGAAATTCCGTAGTTGAAACAATATGTTTTTAGCAGAATGGGCATGTAGGTGAAGGTTGACATGATCACGGAGTATAGTGCGAAGTAAATGGAGTGACCATGAGCGAGCTTATATTCCTTATCGAACGGTATATATAACAGTCGCTATAAAGCGCTAGCTATTGAAGTGGAGGGTTAAGTGACGTGTGAAATGTATTTGCACTGCTGTGTTTTTTTCATGTTCAGTACTAGTAGTTATAATTATGAGTGAATCATGTTTTTAAATGTAATGTTTTAATGGGGAGTTGCAGAACGGACATACGTAGTAATTGTTTGTATGTGGCTAGATAGAGAACAGGGCGAGGTAACATGAATGTAGAAACGTGCCGTTTGCTGATAAGAAGGTTTTGTACAGTAGCCAAGTGAAGAAATGTAGTTAGTAGAAATGGCACAGCTGTGAACTGGTGTAACTTTTTAATAAAAGGAATACATTTGCCGTCATGAAATGCATACGGGTGGCCATGAGTGAGTTTTGGTAAAGCAAATATAAGCGTAAGAGAACGTTATTAGTGAGGGTAAAAGCAGGTTAAAGAAACGTGTCCCTAGCTGGGCTTGAACCTAAGACCCCATGATCCCAAGACTGTAACCTTACCCACTAGGCCACAAGCAGATTAGCTATTTAACCCCGAAATGTTTCAGAGTAAGAAGGTAATGGGTATTTTGCCTGTGTATGCAAGTTTTTGATTGGGTGGTGAACTGGTGTAACTTTTTAAATAAAAGGAATACATTTGCTGTCATGAAATGCATATGGGTGGCCGTGAGCGAGTTTTGGTAAAGAAAATATAAAAGCGTAAGAAAACGTTAGTGTAAAAGAGGGAATTATCTGCCTGAGGGCGAGGCGGTATTCAATCCTTCAACCGGAGGTTTACCAGTCTGTGACTTGGTTAGTGCAGCACCATGACATAGCTATGCAATGCGTGAAATATCATTAGCAAACCTGTCCGTGGTTTTAAAGAACACAGGCCATTAAGCACAGAAGAGCTCCCGTTGAATCCATATGGCTTTGCAATATTGTAGCCGGTTAATAACGGAACGTGCAGACGGTACGTCATAATTCAGTGTATACGTTCGGTTAACGGCGGGTAGATATGGTGCAAAAGCAATAATTGAGAAGTAGTAGACAATTATTAAAAGCAGGTTAAAGGAACGCGTTCCTAGCTGGGCTTGAACCTCGGACCCTGTGTTCCCAAGACTGGGACCTTACCCACTAGGCCACAGGCAGAATAGCTGTTTGTACTGAAAATGTTTCAGAGTAAAAAGGTATGGGTATTTTGCGTGTGTATGCGAGTTTTTCATTGGGTCGTGTAGGTGAAGATTTGGCGGGTGTCGGTAAAATGTCCAATGGGGAGACATGCTATTAGTGGGATAGGCGGCAGGAAAAATAAGAATGAGAAGAAGAATGAGAAGAAGAAAGAGAAGAAGAAGGAGAAAACGTAAAATCCCCTTAGTTTGGGGCTTTATTGTGTGGACATGTGAAGTTGTTTATGAAGTCTGTCTGTTGAAATGGGGTCAGAATGTACAGAATTTAAAGTTTTTAAGGGCTGAGTGTCTGTGGCTGTTGTGGTTATTTCTGTGGGGAACCCTGAAAAGTGCCAAACTCTCGGTGCTGTATAGGTATGGGGCATGCCCCCGCCAAGGCGTAACTTGGCGGGATGGCATACCTGCCATCCCAATATACAGATGGTTTAAAGTCCAGATCCAGAAAAGAAATAAAAAGTGTAATGGCAGAGGGGCCCACATAAGGGCACTGTGGTACTGTTAAGCGCAGTTGCCCCACCATCTTGCCAGAGGCCGGGTGATCTTAATGACCCTTAATGACCCCCAACACATACCCCCACAACCATAGACAAAGAGACCAGTTCCCCTTATCTTAGTTGTGTCCAGATGGCAACATTCCAGAGGCCCAATGGCCTGCTCATCCCGGGGAAATCCGAGTAACTGATTGTTTTATCACACGGTTCTGGGTTCTTTGAAGTCCAGTGATGAGTCTGCAGGGTCATTCAAATGCCAGCCTTTTCTGGGTCCCAGTTTGACTTCCCTCTTACAACGCCCAGGGCGGAGTTTGAACCAGCAACCCTCCGACTGCCAGACAATCGGTCTTACCTCCTGAGCTACGTCGCCCCTCTTTAGGCTCTCCATATGTGATGTGGCTCAGATGATGGGTGGGGCCGGGTGGCGGTGATGGGGAACAGCAGATGGCGGCAGATGTGGGCAGGGTGGAGGCAATGACGAAGGAGGGGCTGGACCGCAGACGCAGACCAGACGACTCTCAAAGCACTCTCGAGGGTTGGGGCAAGAGCCCCGCCGGCAGCGTGGGGGAGAGGGTGGAAACGGCAATTAGGGAATTTGCAATATAGCAGACAGTGAGTAAAGTGCCAGTGGTATGTATTGGGGGACCCCGCCAGGAGTAGAATATGGCTGCATATCTACTAGGACAGGGATAGAGAGCCCATGCAGTCATGAGGGGTAGACAACCATACCCGCCTATCAAGAGCCAGCCCATGTAAAGTCGGGTCACAGCTGATTGACAGGTGACAGTAAGGAAAGGGTTGCCACCTACAAAGCTCTATGACTACATAGAGCTACTATTAGTGTGCTTATAAAACTTTATGGGGTCCAACTTGTCAAAGTTTCTTTATTCAAGTATTAGGATGATAGGACAGCACCTTATTCCCAAATTCCCCTCCTCAGTTGGTGAGAATTATTTTAAGAGCTCCAATCCTATAGAAAAATTCCACAATGCTTTATACTGCATCCTTAGCTTGGTTAGGCTTTAGTGGATATGCCTCAACCCACATCATTTTGTGGGTTCTTCTTTCATAGTAACTTTTCTTCATACTTTTGCCAGTATGGCCATGAAATAGGTATTCATTCAAAGTGGTCTTAAAAAGGTCTTAAAAAGTCTTCAATTTAACTTGTTGAAACCTGCAGGAACCGTGGATACAGGCACTCATTTTCTTCTCCTGATGCCTTCAATTACGGCTTTTTCGGAAGAGCGTTCGAGCTTCGGGTCCCAGTCTCCAGCTGTGCACAGATTCCAAACTGCTCGCATGTCTGCAAGAAAGAATTAAATTAGCGATCCTGCCGACTACACCAGGTTTACTGTGGTGAAAATTTTATGTGACTGAGATTTGTTATAACGCTTTGACTAGGGGTGCCCGAACTTGTATATACAACTCTTATGAATACCTAATCATAGAAAGTGTATCTGAATTTATATAATTAGTGCTAGCTTAACTGTAAGTCTAAATTGCATATTTATCAGTCATTGAAATATTTGCAACAGCAATCTATTTCAAATATCTGAAAGAATATAAAATATATAGAGATAAATGTTATAGTTAAGAAACACTGAAAGCTGAGCTTCTTTCAAAGTGTGTGGAAAAATATTCTAAAAATCATTTTTTATTGATTTATTTATTTTCTGTACTGTGTTTATTTGTTGGACTAAATTTGGCCTGCTGTAAGGATTTGCTCAATTTGTAAAAAAGTAGGCAGTATACTCCTAATGATGTTCAAATCTTTAGAAAAACAACCCCCAGCGAACATGTCGCCAAACACCTTTCTTCAGCATACTCAATATGAACTCCCATGTTTTTTATGTCACTCCACGTCGCTAAGGGGCTCACAGACTTGTCGCTCAGATATTTCCATGTCGCTTTGCACAACTTGGGATCATTGATGCCTGTAGCAGCCAATAATGTAATAACTACCGTTAATGTAATAACTGCCAATAACATAATAATTTTTCAGTTCTTAATGTAATAAAAGTCGATAATGTAATAACTGACCAATAATGTAATACATTTTCTGAACCAATAACGTAATAACTTTTTGCATATAATGTAATAAGTTATTACATTATTGGCGGGTTTTTACATTATTAGCTGGGTTTTTTAAAAATCATAAAAAATGTAATAACAGGAGCCGATAATGTAATAATATACTTATATCGCTTTAAGTTTTATTTATTGGCTATAAAGTGTCACACTTCCATGACACTTACCCTTGTTTCCTCTTTCAAGTAGCTGCTCAAAAACCTGACCACACATGCGCGCACACGCACACACACACACACACACACACACACACCTACTCTCTCTCTAGGAATTATGACTATTTATTTGTTTGTGGTGCTTGGTTAGACTTATCTCCAGCCCTGCCTTCTACTCCTTAACCATTTGAGTACCAAAGTGCGAGCACATATGTTTGCAAACACAGACAATTACTCTTATGTCATATAATATGAAATCTATACCTCTTTGAAGAGGCTTTGTCCACGAATACAAAGACCACCATTTCTTTTCATGAAAAAATGTCATCTTTAATTAAATGTATTGAAATATTTTTTTCAAGCAAACTGTTTCAACCACACTATTATAGCTATTCAGCACTCTCTCTCTATGTATATATACCAAACTTGACTCCTGAAAGGTTACATGAAAATGTATTACCAAATCAGAATCCTTGCCCTATTGACATCCCTGGCTATTTGAATACAGTCATGACAAGCTCAACAAAGAGTCTAAAACCGAAGCAAATAATATCTATAGTTCATTGTTTTTTATTTTTGCCATTTTCTCCAATTTTAGTCGTTATACCAATTCTCTGTGTGTATCACGGTCCTGCTCGATGCGCTATCCTCTGTTGGTCTGGGGAGGGTGTAGACTACCACATGCCTCTGATACATCTAGAGTTGCCAACTGCTTCTTTTCACCTGACAGTGAGGCAGAGGTGGGAGTAAGTCACACTTGTGCAAGTCACAAGCAAGTCTCAAGTCTTAACCTTCAAGTCTCAAGCAAGTCCCATGTCACTGTGTTTAGACTCAAGCAAGTCAAGTCGAGTCACTAGTAAACGTCAAGCAAGACAAGTCAAGTCATTGCTCAGGTCAAGCAAGTCACAAGTCAAGTCACCATGAAAGAAGTGCTTAAAACAAGAGAGAAAGGGGCACAATGGCAAGCCATGTCATGAGAAAACTGCACCTGTTAGTGAGTTAGTTAGTTTCTACAACTAGGGATGGGCATGGTTAGGATTTTATCAATACCAATACCACTATTGATACTGCTTATCAATACCAATACTTATCAGTACTCTTATCGATACTTCCTAATTTGGAGTGCAAAATACATGTTGTTAAAAGAATTATCAGTACTACTTTTATATTAGTTTGGGCAAAAAATATTTTACAAAATAGTTCTGTTGAAAAAATGAAACATATTGTTTTCTGAGACAAAACATGATGCTGGGACCAATTGGTATAGATACTGCAAATGTAATGTGTATCAAGAGAATCTTCTTTAAAAAAGGCACGGTAAACCATCCTTTATTATTATGATAAAACTGAAAGATGTGTTACCAAAGTTATCTTTGTAGGTCATGTTATATACTATATTTTACAGTTTAGAATTTTGCAGTAAGAGGTTGACAGTTGAGCACAAGGGATAATAGTGCAAGTTTGGTTGAAGAAGTTATTTAAATACACTTGATTAAAGATTATATTTTTCATGGAAAGAAGTGGTGGTCTTTTTTATTTGAGAACACAGCATCTTCAAAGAGGTATAGGTTTCATATTATACAACATAAGAGTAATTGTCTGTGTTTGCAAACATGTGTGCTCCCACTTAATTTGGTACTCAAATGGCAAAGGAGTATAAGGCAGGGCTGGAGATAAGTCTAACCATCAAGTTACACAAATAATTATTTCCTAGAGAGAGAGAGAGTGTAGGTGTGTGTGTGTGTGCTTTCTCAGAGTTAGGACTAAGATTCAGGTGTCAGGATTAGCCTGGTTTTTGAGCAGCTATTTGAAAGAAGCAACAGTAACGGTAGGCCTAAGTGTTATGGAAGTCTGACACTTGATAATAAATAAAACTTATACATAGTGATACAAGTATATTATTACATTATCGGCTCCTATTATTACATTTTTAATGATTTTTTTAACCCAGCTAATAATATAATAACCAGTCAATAATCTAATAACTTATTACATTATGTGCAAAAAATTATTATGTTATTGGTTCAGAAATTTTATTACATTATTGGTAAGTTATTACGTTATCGACTTTTATTACATTAAGAACGGAAAAATTAATACGTTATTGGCAGTTATTACATTAACGGTAGTTATTACACTATTGGCTGCTACAATGCCCAACTTCATGGAAATTTCCTGCCAGGAACCAGGAATCTGAGCACATTTTGTTGTGCAAAATCTCTGCGTGATTGATCATAAAGATGACTATATCCTTGCACAAGTTCAACAGAAGTATCAATCTCGAAAGTGTGATGCAACCAATCTTGTGATATTTGGATGGACCAACTGCAGATGGGGAGGTCTGCGAACTTGTGGACTGCATGCGAACAGTTTGCCCTGTGGGCTTGCACACATTGTGCCATACAAACTTAAAACACTGTGTATTTTTGTTTAATAAAGTTCAGTTTATACTGGCACCCTTAAAAGCCACAGCTTTGGCCTGCTGAAATATGGCAGTGAATGTTTGAATGGATATGTCCCCACCCAACAAGACATAGATTGATGTGAATTTCATCTAAAGTTAAGTGCAATAGTACTGGGGCACAATTCTTGTTATTTTGGCTTGTACTCCAGCACATTGGATTTGAAATAAAGCAATAAATGTGAGATTAGAGTATAGACTCTCAGCTTTAATTTGTGTGTATTTACATACATAAAGGATGATTTTTGTTTAGGAATTGCATGAATTACGTTTGCTATATGTATTCCAAAATTATTAAAATTTCTGTTAAAATCATGTCTGTGTGCAGAGGTGGTGTTGAGGCATTTAATACCATCTTGTTTAGCTGCAACTGCAGCTCTATAGCTCTGTCTGTCGATCGGTTGGTCCACAAAAAGTGTCTCACCCCGTAGTGGCCACAGTTTTCGCCCCAGGAGGCTGAAATTTGGCATGGACATTGGTCATGACCGAAGGTAGAGATGAGTAACTTTCAAAGCTGATTGACCAAGAGGGGGCGTGGTGATGGGCGTGGCCTCTCACAAAAAGGCGCATAACTCCCGAATGGATTCACAGATTTGCACAAGATTTTGTGGAAAGGTTGGTCATGAGCCAAAGAAGAGGTCACATGTTTGTGTGAGGGTGTGTGAGGGGGCATGGCGATGGGCGTGGCCTGTCACAAAAAGGCGCAGAACTCCCGAATGGATTCACAGATTTGCACAAGATTTTGTGGAAAGGTTGGTCATGAACCAAAGCAGAGGTCACGTGTTTGTGTGAGGGTGTGTGCGTGAATGCATGCACATATGGATACGCAGCTATTGCGGATTCGCTCTTGTTGCTCTCTGGAATGTTGTATCTTAGCCATGTGTGCCTGAAAGGTGCTATGCCATCCTTAGAGTTCCGTCGCAGTGGGTATTTCTGGCTATTAGGCACTGTGATGGATTTTGACCCTCTGTGGCATATAGAAGCTGTGCTGAGAGGCCTGTCACCTATTTTCTGCCAGGAGTATGCAGAGTTCCAGTACCGAAGACAGCACAGGCAGCGGCGGCGTGGAGATATGCACAGCTTGCGCAGCAGTACCCCAGATCCCGAAGATCCCAGTGGCAGCACTTTAGGTAAGTGCTCCTTGACCATAGTAACCTCTGCCCCACCAGGAGTTTAGTTCGCTATAAAAAATGTACATTTTAAGGTAAAATACTGGCAGCTGGGTTATAAACGGTAATAATATGCTAAGCATACAGCAGCAGGCTGTATATCTAACAAAATGTCCACTTGTATTATGGTGTTTTACTGTATCAGTGGTTTAGGGTTTCAGTTGATCCATTTACCTCTGTGGGAGAGGTTCTGCCAGCCAGATGGAAATGCTTGTGGGGTTCTGACAGTAAAGGGCAGCAGAATGCAATGTTATCTTAGAAGGAGAGCTTCCATAAATCTGCATTGTACAAACCCAAAAAATAAAGCAGTGATTTCTAAATTTACTTTGACTTGTATTTCATTGCAGACAGTTTGAACACAAGATGTTTCATGTTTTGTCTGGTCAACTTCATTTCATTTGTAAATATACATCCATTCCTGCCATTCAGGCCTGCAACACATTCCAAAAAAATGTGGATGTGGGCAATTTAGGGCTAGTAATGAGGTAAAATAATTAAATGATGTGATTTGAAACAGGTGATGTCAACAGTTGATTGTAATCATGATTTGGCACAAAAGCAGCATCCAGGAAAGGCCTAGTCCTTTAGGAGCAAAGATGGGCCGAGGATCGCCAGTTTGCCAAAAAATGCATTACATTACATTACAGGCATTTGGCAGACGCTCTTATCCAGAGCGCCGTACAACAAAGTGTATAACCATAACCAGGAACAAGTATGAATGCATGAGAAAATTATTGAAATGTTTAAAAACAATGTTCCTCAAAGAAAGATAGGAAGGGATTTGGATATTTCACCCTCTATGGTGCATAACATAATTAAAAGATTCAAGGAATCTGGAGGAATTTCAGTGCATAAAAGGCAAGGGCGCAAGCCTAAGCTGACTAACTGTGCTCTCCGATCCTTCAGACGGCACTGCATCAAGAACCGTCATTCATCTATATCACCCTCTATGGTGCATAACATAATTAAAAGATTCAAGGAATCTGGAGGAATTTCAGTGCATAAAAGGCAAGGGCGCAAGCCTAAGCTGACTAACTGTGCTCTCCGATCCTTCAGACGGCACTGCATCAAGAACCGTCATTCATCTATAAGCGATATAACCACATGGGCTCAGGATTACTTTGGCAAACCTTTGTCAAACACTACAATACGTAGTTACATCCACAAATGCCAGTTAAAACTTTACTGTGCCAAAAGGAAGCCTTTTGTTAACCATGTCCAGAAGCGCCATCGACTTCTCTGGGCTCGGAGGCATCTGGGGTGGACCATCACACAGTGGAAACGTGTATTGTGGTCAGATGAATCAGTATTTCACGTCTGTTTTGGAAGAAATGGACACCGTGTGCTCCTGACCAAAGAAGAAGAGGACCATCTAGACTGTTACCAGCAACAAGTCAAAAAGCCAGGGTCTGTCCATGATATGGGGTTGTGTCAGTGCCCTTGGCAAGGGTAACATACACTTCTGTGATGGCACCATTAATGCCGAAAAGTACACAGAGATTTTGGAGCAACATATGCTGCCTTCAAGACGACATCTTTTCCATGCATATTTCAACAAGACAATGCAAAACCACATTCTGCACACATTACAAAGGCATGGCTGCGAAAGAAGAGGGTGCGGGTGCTGGACTGGCCTGCCTGTAGTCCCAACCTGTCCCCAATGGAGAATGTGTGGCGCATTTTGAAACGCAAAATGCGACAACGAAGACCCCGTACTGTTGCACACCTTAAGACTTGTTTGCAGGAAGAATAGGACAAAATTACACCTGAAACGCTTTTCATCACTTGGTGTCTTCAGTCCCTAAACGTCTTTTAAGTGTTGTGAAAAGGAATGGCAACATTACAAAGTGGTAAATGCTTTACTGTCCCAACTTTTTTTGAAATATGTTGCAAGAATCAAAATTGAAATAAGTGTTTATTTTGAAGAAACAATCAAATTCATGAGGTAAAACATCAAATAATGTGCTGTTGTATTGTTTTCAATGTAATACAGGTCAAAGATAATTTACAAATCACTGTTTTCAGTTTTAATTTTAATTTAACATACTGTCCCAACTTTTTCTGATTTTGGGTTGTACTTGAAGTCAGGCCATGTTGTATTTTGGGGTGATTCGCTAATTTAAGATGAATGCTCAGCTTTGTGATTTGAAGATAACATTAGTATTTGGGAAAAAATAAAGCTCTAATACCAGCTAATGTTGGGCTGGTATCAGCATAGAAGCCATTCAGATATTTTTATGAATCCAGTGACTCTTAGCATATTATAACAGTTTAGAACATGAAACCTAGTGTAGGAGCCTAATGGGGATGTCAAACTCGGTTTGCTGATTTTTCAGAAAACTTATGACAGTTGTGGGGCAAGCAAGGATCCAGCGGTTCCAAAAGTCAATGCCCTTGTTAAACTGTTCAGCACTCTGAATACTGTTACGTAGTTATGACCATGATACACACTTTTTGTATATCGCTTTGGATAAAAGCATCTGCTAAATAGATGTAATGTAATGTAATACTGAACACTAGCGATATTGCATGCTAGAACCCCTCACTTAACCTCTTAAGGCACAAGCCAAATTTTGCCAATCCTTGCCCATTTAGGGGGTACCCTATTTAAAGCTTTATAACTCCAGACGTGAACACCACAGAGACTTGAAAAATGAAGCAAGACATTTGTACAATTTACAATACTAACACAGATTAGTTTATATTCATAATTTTGGAAGAAATAAAGTGCCACAAATGCAATTGTTTTGACAAAAAATCCAAAATAAATTTGCACTTTTTAAGTTTGCAATGAAATACTGCGAGATTGAATATATGCAGGAGGTTAAACTATACATGTGCTAGGTCAAAAACTTCTTGACCACAAGTTCATAAAATCTAAGGGTGGATATGTAGAACTACTATAGATGTATGAAGCAAAAACTAAGCAGTGTACCCAGCATCTCCAAATCTATCCAAAATGTCTAAATTATGCATTGCTGTAAATCATAACATATCCATGTATTTCACTACAAATCAACTGTTTTGACTCAAGAAAATCACTGTTGCATAATTTTCAAATGGGAATTACAAGCTTTCAGTCAGTACAGTGGTCTAAAATAGCTAGATGTCCAGAAACATATCCAAAATCTCTCCAAAATTGAATAAAATGCTTTTTGTCCATTATAAAGCATATAAATGAGCCCCTTATGAGGGTTTAAGATGAAACATTGCTATCAGATTAAAAAAATAATGCAAAAACATTGTCACACAATGCGGTACAGTACCTAAATGTGTAATAATGTATTTCTATACTTTCTATGCTCTCGTATAGAGCCCGACCGATATATCGATTTGGCCGATATATCGGCCATTATTTGACTTTTTTGACAACATCGGAATCGGCAGTTATGCAGCCGATGTGTCCCGATTTTTAAATAAGTATAATAAACAAAAAAAAGCATTGATTATTTATCTGTACTTGTCTGTTCGAACGTTGTAATTGCTATTTACTAGAATTATCCAGTAGAGGGAGCTCTAATACAAGTGTGAACTGCAGCAGCTGACGCGCTACATCTGTAATAAGACGTTTGTCACTCGTGCCTCATCTAGTATTCTCCACTGCAAGACTTGTCTGCACAGATTTGATTGCCGCAATAAAGGTATGTATATTTAGTGAAAGTTTTTAATTAAATGCATTTATACGACCACTATGTTTATCAATCCTCATTATCAAGCGAGCGAGCTAGCTAACTTATTTGGTTCACTTTAGCAAGCTAGCTGACTAGCAAGCCTTTATGAAGTGGCAGTGAGCATATAAGCAGCGTAGGATCTACATTTCCAGAGGACATCGCTGTATTCTCAAATAAATAACCAGCCAAAATAAAATGGTGATGGTGAATGTATGAAACTAATGGTGAATGTATCACACATTAGTTTTTTTTATCTGCGATAATGATATTGGCTACTATATGATGCTGTGTAAATAGCCAACGCGTGATTGCAAGTGAGTGTGTCATCTAGTCACGCGTCAGCGTAGAAAGCTAACCAGACAGTAAAAACGCAGATAAAACACTTCTAACATGGATCATTTTAAGCCATGTTATTTAGCTTTGTCGTGATAACATGAGAGAAGGATTGCTGTTCAAGAAGTGAATCAACCAACAGTTAGCGTGGGTAACCTGCACGAAAGCGCATTGTAGTTTTTTTCACGTATTTCATCCAGTCAATTTAATTTCATCTAACGTTACACTTTATTCACTCATTAGCTCCGCTAAATAATGTCTTACTCTTTGAGATGTAGTAGAAATAAAATAAGAAAATATAATTCATTTAACATACTGAGAATATATAATAAGAAATAATGAGGCTGTGTCAATAGCTAATGCGTTATTGTGAGCGAGTGTGTCATCTAGTCACGCGCCAGACCGCATTGTAGTTATTTTCACCACCAAATTCTTATGGACAGGAAAGCTCACTAGGTAAAGTCTTACTCTTTGAAATCATGTAGTAGGAATAAAATAAGAAAATGTAATTAATTTACTGAGAATAGATACTAAGAAATAATAATAACAAATTAATAACAACAATAATAATAATATTCATAAAAATACATGTTTGAAACTGGAAAACTGTTTTTTTTTAAATTAATGTTTTATAGATGGCTGGAAACGAAAGGAGTAAAAGCAAGGTGTGGAGTTATTTTGATTTCACACACTTAAAGATGGTGTTAATATATATATTTAATTTAATATCATCTTTTACATTTTTTATTCTAAAAAGTTCTTTGTGTGTTTATTTTTATTTTTATTTGTTTGCTTGTAAGTTAAATGTTCTTAAATATAGAAACTTTAATAAAATATAAGTTTTTCAAATTGATTTGAAAATGTTGCACTTTTTGACAAAATATCGGTCAAAACATCGGTAATCGGTGGGCTATGACTCTCCAAAATCGGGATTGGCATCGGACCCAAAAATCTGGCATCGGTCGGGCTCTACTCTCGTATGTTTTCTTGTATGAGGATGGGACGACATGAAAACAATTTTCAACCATCCACCACGTTTTGGCAATGTTCCAACTCTCACGTCGTCACTGTTGCATGCTTCACAAAAACTATTACACTACCATCCAACACTTACATTACAGTGTGAAATATCCACATTATATAACACCACTAACCTATTTAAAGACACTCAATTTCAAAAATAACGTATATAACCGAAATATTTTCAGCAGTAATACCTACATAGCAATGATGAAATCTCATCTATGTTCAGTAGATGGGGACAGAGACAGTATCAATGATACTGTTCTATTCGCTTCTGTTTTGCTCCTGAAAACGATGTCAGCTAGGTCTATCAGCAAACATATGGCTTAGCTATGTCCAGAAGTCCTAAATAATAATAGTATTTTCGAAGATATTACAAAAAATTGTTGACCACGTTTTGTTAGGTGCAGCTACCACAGAACGAATGCGTAAGTGAATGCGATGCTAAGAATATTTTTGGTTACGCTGACCTATAAAACTCTATTCCAAAAGCAGAATTAGACATGTTATACATCGTTAGAAAGCTTATATTCTCACCTACTGAATAAATGAATTGTCAATCAAGCCAGACTGTACTAAAAAGGGCAACGACGCCGTAAACAACATGTGTGGTATTACGCACAGCTAATTTGGAAGGTATCCAGGCATCACACATATTTCCCAAACGGTTTGTCCAAGACACTATATGACCACTCAGTTTCAAAAGGGACATCTCTATGCGTAAAACCAATGGTGAGGTTGTATATTTATTAAATATTTAGTCCCAGATATTGACTGTAGCCATTACATGGTATCATTTTTTAAAACATTTCTCGTTTATTTCGTTATTCAGTGAGCAGCGTTTTCACTGCTGTATATGCATATCTTAGGGCTATTGTCGGGTTTATCTTGTTGCTATGACGGAATACGATTTTTTAGTGGTGAAAGAATATTTTTATGAATGCCAAGATAGACAATATTGTCCATTATGTCAAGGGTGGGGGGTGTTTTCTAGATGAGACTGCAGGGAGGGGGTGCATGTTAAATGAGCGACCAGAGCGACAATGGTGGCACTGCAAAACCCCGTATTTGGCATAGTTGTCGTGTATCGTCTACTAATGAAACTAAAACAGCGCGTTTATGTTTTTAACATGTACTTTGGTTGCAGTAGCACTGAATGTCTGAGTTCAGTAATCTCGGCACGCCGGCATGCCGACCACTAGAGGTTAACTGGCCAACCACAAGAAACACACTTCACTGAGGAAGCTATATGAGTAGTCACTTGATCAGTTCTGAGAACTTCTGACCATTCTGAGCCACTGAGGCTGCTTCTAATTATTTTTCTCTGTATTAAGAAACATTCAGCACTTAGTTGCATTGCATTAATGTTAGCCAGTAGCTATGGAATGGTATTCATTCATAAGCCCGCCTTGCCCAGTGAACAAGTAACTGTTCCATCATAGAAGAATTCCAACACATAGCGTTATTGAAATAAATAAACAATTAAATAAATAAATACATATGTACATTTCGTGCCACATTTAATTATTTATGCTCACATTTCATGATGTATTTATTTATTTAATTTTGTCCAAAATATTCCTCCATATGAGAGGGGCCCCTTGAGGGAGAACTGCTACCGTTGATTCCACAATGACCGTGCCGAATAAGAATATTTTCCAAGATTGTTAGAACACCATACATTGATCTCAACAGTTATAGGCTACATTATGGCAAATCTGTTAGGTACATAGCTGGCAAATCTGTTAAATACATAGATTTTAATAGTGCTGACATGAGTTGCCTATGTGCCAGTGCAAACTTGGGATTTAGGGGCCCCCTTACTTAACCCCAGGGGGTCCCGGGTGCCACCGCACCCCCCAACCCCCGCTAATGCAACTGCCAGTAAAAACCATTGAATACAAAACTAACAACTAGGCTAATTTTTATTCAAAATATCATGGTGTCAGGTTTCACTTTCGCCTTGCTTGCTTATTGCTGGCGTCTCTTTTCTGCACATTTTTTCCAGTCTCTCTCAAAGATGCCTTGAAATAATAATTCCACACATTAAAATGCTAAACAACAATTGTTTATTTCAGTAATTCAGGCAATTTATCTTTAATAAATTCTAAATTAAAACAATTTTACTGTATAGCTACTTGTTGCAGATCAGACATTGGGGTGAGTCGGTAACAATGCAACAGTTTTTGAATTTTGCTCATTTTCTTAGACAATATTTAGCCTTGCACTGTGAAATTTTACTTCAAACAGCTCTGGCATGTCAGTAATCTCCCATTTCAGTTGTTCATGTCGGATAATTTATGCTGGATGTTTATTAGCATTACCATGAATTAGCCTACAGCAAAACGTCCATGTAGGCTCTTGTAAGACAATATTCCGACCTGTGAATGAAGTAATGTTCATTGTTTTACAGCGTTGCAAAGGGATGCATTTATCTCATTGACAACAGACCATTATATTTCGACCAAGATTAGGTTATCGTACATTAAAAAAATGAAAAGTTTGATTAATTTGTCCACAGCCTATTTATGCATTAAAACAAATACAAAACTAAATAGCAAAAGCATAGTCTACTTTACAGACCAATCAGGTGTGTGCTTATAAATCAATGCATGTGACCAGTTTCTTTTCCATTAATCATTTGGTGTATAGGACTGAACTGCATGTATACAATCTTCAAATGGCGACTAGCAGCAGTGTACAAAAAGTTATTGACTGGGTTTTATTTATACTGACTCTCCCCTATATCCTTAGTGAAACTAACATGGATGAGGTTATACTGTGCGGAATACTATCTGACTACGCTATTGTTAAGCTTTGCAGTCTGCCCATGAAGTTTGTTGAATAACCGTTTATAGACATACATTTCACTCAAATGCACACAAAAATGTGATGGGTAACAAGCATGTCCCTATTTACAGCTTGTCACTGAAAAGTATTTTCCTCTCCCTTCCCGTTAAAATAAGAGCAGTGGTAATTTGACAGAAGCCACTGTTCTAGTTTGCTTGTGAGTCCCACGGTTGAAGATTTAGCCTGTCAGAAATGTTTGCGCTTACTTTTGCCACCAGGTGGTGATCTTGCAAACAACAAGTAGTTCCTATGGAAATAAAAAAAATATGGACCAAATTTGCCTCTGACGGGAAGATCTCTCACGGCGGCAGCACCAACTGAAGCCCTAAACCACTGTAAATAAAACCAGTCAAATAAAGTTCAAGGGCAACTTTTAGGTTGACATACCCAGTGATTTAATATGTGGGAAAATGTAGCAATGGGATTCTAAAGTAAAAAATTAAAAACACTTAGAATGACATCTGTGCTTAATTCTGTAACGTGATTGGCCACGCCCAGCTCAAATCAGGGGAAATCGAACATGACGTAACATAGGGAAGTCGGAACAGAGCGAGAGCTATGATCAATGGCAAAGTAAGCAGCATTAACAGGAAGATGAATCTCAATCTCGACATTGTGGAGACTGGATGAGGTATAAAATCCTCTTGCCAATACTTTGAGCCTGCAAGGCTCCCAAGGGACCGGGAACAGGCAAGGATGACAAAAAAGAACGGCACATGCCAATAGATTAAGTAGTGGTTTGAGGAAAACCTGTTGTGCACTGGACAGATGTATTGTGAGTGATTCATGAGAGCTATTGTACTATGACAAAGTTTCTGGTACTTAAAGGACAACATGTAGGTTAAATGTATTAATGGGTTTATAATTCTGAGCTCATGGAGAGGATGGTTTGGATTTTTAAAAATAAATGCAGGCCACATGGGCCAAAATGTAGGCCTGTAAAAAAAAGTAAAAAGTAGGCATTCTAAGCCACGCCCCCAATAAAATTTTGATATCGGGTTGTGAAGTAACAAGTCCATTCTATGCCTGACCCTACCAGAGTGCAGTAGGTCACTTGTTAGTCAATCGTTTTAGCCAGTTAGCCTTACAGTTTTCATTTCATGGCTAGCTAGAATGGTGAACCACTGTGTTAATGCAGGCAGTGCAAACTCTAGCCTGTCAGGGCACAGAGTGCACACCGACCCCCCCCCCCGCAAAAAGTACCTATTTTTGTGTGTGTGTGTGTGATTTGTGCCGGTGGGGAGAGGAGACTTCACTGTCAAGGAAACGTGAAGTATATATGGAAACTTATTGCAACTAGCTAGATATCTACCAAGTAAAGGAGTAATATTTAGTGAGTAATGCTTAGTTTACCGTTAACCTACATGCCTTCGGAAAGTATTCAGACCCCTTCACTTTTTCCTCATTTTGTTACATTACAGCCTTATTCTAAAATTGATTAAATTCATTTTTATCCACATCAATTTACCCCATAATGACAAAGTGAAAAAAGTTTTTTAGAAATTTTTGTAAATTTATTAAAAATACAAAACTGAAATATCACATTTTCATAAGTATTCAGACCCTTTACACAATACTTTGTTGAGGCACCTTTGGCAGAGATTACAGCGTTGAGTCTTCTTGGCTATGAAGCTACAATCTTGGCACACCTGTATTTGGGGTATTTCTCCCATTCTTCTTTGCAGATCCTCGCAAGCTCTGTCAGGTTGGATGGGGAGCGTTGCTGTACAGCTATTTTGAGGTCTCTCCAGAGATGTTTGATTGGGTTCAAGTCCAGACTCTGGCTGGGTCACTCCAGGATATTCACAGACTTGTTCTGAAGCCACTCCTGCATTGTCTTGGCTGTGTGCTTACGGTCGCTGTCCTTTGGAAGGTGAACATTCACCCCAGTCTGAGGTCCTGAAAATGTGCCTTTTTGTCTCTCCTTGTCCCTTCTGCTTTTTGCTGCCGAGCTGAAGAGAGGTGCACAAGGCTCTCTCTAAGGACACGGGCCTAAAGAAAGCTAAGGCCTGCCTGTAAAGGAACATGCTGAGAGAAGCACTGGTTCTCTCTGGTTCTAGCCACGACCGACGTTTGTAACTAAAAGTAAAAGTTTTATTTGTACTGCAAGTAAGCTAAGGAAACTGATCCATCAAGGGATCAGTTCGTTTACCAACTTTACACTTGCTAGTGTTTTGCAACATAGCAACGAGTTGAACGTGTGTAGTTTATGTACTTTCCTGCCACAGAAAGCAACAGTTGCTTCCAGCTCCAGGACAAAGAGAACCAAGATGAGGACTGGCTTTTCTACAGCGCAATTGATTCACAGCAGGTGTCAAAGTCAAGAGTTTCCTTGGACAAGCCTGCACCATTCAGAACCATCTGCACTCAAGCAGTAAGACTGACAAACATCCAGGCACCAACTAGCTTAGGAAATTTCTGTTTGTTCTTTGCTTTTAAGGAATTTTGTCACTGAGTATATGCGAAGTTGTGTGTAGATTATATCGTCTCTTGTTAATTAGCTGCAGCTGCCTAGCCTGCATAGTTAAGCGTACATACTCTTACTTACATTAGCTTACAGTCTGTCGTCCTTTTAACCGGAGATCTGTGCATGTCATCTCTCATGCACTAACATACTCATTCGATATATGGTCTCTTACATTTAGAATACAAAGGTATTCTGAAATTAGCTAGATGTAGCTAACTTCAGTAGTCTTTTATCCACCCCGTTCCCCTGAATTCCAGGCCAGCTTTTAGCAGCACATGCTAAAAGCTGATTCATAGGTTCGCTCCAACAGAGGAGCTTTTGTTCCCTGCCCCACGTGTGCTGGAGAACACACATGACTAGACACACGCAGAACAGTCTAGTCCTGCTTTTATTTCATTTTCTATTTAGCCTTTAATTATTTTAGTTTTGTTTGTTATTTTTGATTGTTTGATATTTGTTAAATAAATTCTATTTTATTAAACCATTGGTCTGATTATTATTCGCATAAATGCTTGAGCTTACCTCCTCAAAGAACTTATGCAAGATATCATTGGTTATTGTTTTAATATTTAATATTGAAATACATAATCGGGATTTAATTAATTTTATGTGATTGATTAATTATGATTATACTTTGTGAGGATTATTAAAACGGATAAGTTTTAATTATTTGTCCTTACTGATCTACAATTCGTAGAGGTGTTTTTCCCCACACCACCATGCTTCACCATAGGGATGGTATTGGCCAGGTAATGAGCGGTACCTGGTTTCCTCCAGACGTGACGCTTGGCATTGTGGCCAAAGAGTTCAATCTTGGTTTCATCAGACCAGAGAATCTTGTTTCTCATGGTCTAAGAGACCTTTAGAGTCCCTGCAGAAATTTTGTTGTATCCTTCCCCTGATCTGTACCTTGACACAATCCTGTCTCGGAGGTCTACAGACAATTTCTTGTACTGCATGGCTTGGTTTTTGCTCTGACATGCACTGTCAACTGTGGGACCTTATATAAACAGGTGTGTGCCTTTCCAAATCAAGTCCAATCAATTGAATTTACCACAGGTGGACTCCAATCAAGTTATAGAAACATCTCAAGTATGATCAATGGAAACAGGATGCACTTGAGCTCAATTTTGAGTGTCATAGCAAAGGGTCTAAATACGTATATAAATGTGATATTTCCGTTTTTTATTTTTAATAAATTTGCAAGAATTTCTATTCCAGTGGGTCAAAAGTTTACATACACCAAGTTGACTGTCACTTTAAACAGTATTCCAGAAATTGATGTAATGACTTTACATAAGCTTCTCATTAGCCAATTGTCATAATTAGGAGTGAATTCTGAGTTAATTGGCACCTGTGACTGTATTTAAGGGCCTACCTTTAGAGCCACTGCCTTCTTACCCTTGATGTCATGGGAAAATCAAAGCAACTCAGCCGAGACCTCAGAAGAGAAATTGTGGACCTCCACAAGCGCAGTTCCTCCTTAGGAGCAATTTCCAAACAACTGAAGGTACCAAGAGCATCTGGACAAACAATTGTAGGAAAATATAAAAATCTTGGGACCACACAGACACTGCATCATTCAGGATGGAGGCACAAATTAACTCCCAGGACCGAATGAACTTTGGTCCAAAAGGTTCAACTGAACCCCAAGACAACAACAAAGGAACTAGTGAAGGAGTTGGAGGCATCAGGTACCAAAGTATCTACATCCACCATTAAGATAATCCTACATTGCCATAGCCTGAAAGGCTGTCACGCAAAGGAAGAAGCCCCTACTCAAAGACCAGTATAAAGAAGCCAGAATAAAGTTGTAACAAAATGGTTTAAATACAACAAAGTGAAAGTATTGGAGTGGCCATCACAAAGCCCTGACCTGAATCCATAGACCGTATAAAGATATGGACGAAGTGTGTCATGACGTCACCCACTGATTTGCAATGGTTAGTGCTCACTGGTGCATGAAGCCCAAACTAGGGCGCAGCCATTGCCCATTGCAACCAACGCAAGCTCAGTGGAGTCCAGGACTATGGGAAACTCCACCCTGACTACCTTACATGGTAATTAGACACACCCACGTCTGGAATACGAGCGTGTCCGTGTAACCACAGAACCGTAATCAACAGCGGAGTCATAGCGAGAGGATCCTCCTAGTACAACCGTGCTGAAATGCTGATATTTAGCTAGATCTCGCTGACTTGTATTGAGGTTACCCACACAGACCAGCAATAATTTCAGGTTAAAAATGTTGCACAAACACTCGTAAACATTTGAATGTTATGTCGGTAGCCTAGCTATTTTAAAAACGGTCTATGGTGCTACCACAAAACCATGGTCAATAGCTCATAGTGAGAGGACCCTGTGGAAGTATGGGTTTTCTTCATTCTTTTAATGTTTTTACATTTCTTCTTATTAAAGATTGTTCTGATCAAGAATATATTTAAATGTATGTGATTATGGGATGATCTCTGAAGAACAATAGGTATTCTGTGTTATGTCTATTTGTAACTAAGGAAAGACAGTGGTCTCCTTGTACACTGATGCATACTACCTAGAGAATCTTTGAACCCCAGTTGCAGGAGGGAAAATTGTAAACATTTACTTAAGTGGAATTTTGTAAGTAACTTCTGGTGGGAAACAGTCTTGTGCAGAAGACCTTTGAGTTGTAAGAGAAGAGAAAGGATACTGATTTAGAAAGAACTGATTTGCTATATCTAGTAAATGTATAGATTATATTCTATTAAAATGAATGAATGAAAATCAAAGTAATCACGGCAACAGCAATGATATAAACATAGTTTGTTAGAACATGGTGGTGTGTATATGAGTCAATATTTCAGTTGGATTACAGCATGCAGTGAATGCATGTAAAGTGCATGTACTTTGAAACTGGAAGATGGAACAATTGTTAACCATGAGGACAAATACTTGTTATTCAAGTCATGCATATACATTTCTCTGTAAGTGTGTGTAGTGAAATATCTGTCATTGATTAAAATGGAAAATTATATAATAGTTATTGTTAAACTAACTTATGAAACATATGTTTGACCTAGGCTGGGATTGGTTATTTTAAAGGGAAGATACATCAGGGTAGGAGGAGATCTGGTTGTATAAAAAGGATGTAAAAACATAATGCGAAGACGCTCTCTATGTATTTTTATGGTATTAGAGACCTCCCGTAGGCCTACGTACATGAAAAGGATTATTGATTAAAGAGAATAAAAAGGGTATTAGAAGAAATCATAATTTCTAGTCTTTATTCTTGCATCACCGACTCACCCACCGAACCTAAGAAGGGATTTTCCTCCACAACCCTCGCTGTTATTTAGCCAGATCTTGCTGACTTGTGGGTATCCACAGCCCTGGATGTTTTTGGGACAAAGACGTATGTACTGAAAAACTAAAAAATATGATTATATTGAACTACAAAAAGTCCACATACAACAACAATGAACATACGTGCAACATCAACAATTAATTACCAACTGTCGTAACATTTTAAAAAGTTAATTGTGCAAGATACGTTTAGTGTTTAGATATTTACATAGATAGATAAAATAGATCACTAGCAAGCTAGCTAGCTTACTAGCTAGCTAGTTATATAGACAGATAACTTAGATCTCTAGATAGCTAGACAGATATATCACAAGATAACTAGCTAGCTAGAAAGACAGATAGATTGATAGCAAGATAGTAAGCTTTAAAATCCCCCTAGCTTGTCTTCTTAAAGAAGCTTCAAAACGGCTTACAAATCTGATTTCACCAAGGACATATACAAATTATAAAAGACGAGATATCTCAAATGTATTGACTAAAAGAACTGGAGAGAAGAATCCTTAGAATAGTGGTTAGTACAGTTGAATGCAGCACACAACATTTTTGGACCTTGGACTTAAAATGATGAGATTGTATGTTGCTAGCTAATCGGAATAAAACGATACAGTATCATACCTGCCGCTGAAGCACTCTGCCTGGCTGCAAGGATTGAGAAATCCTTATATGGTCATACAGTAGTAGGACAAGCTGCATTGCATGCACTGAAATTAACCCAGATTTGGGAATTTTGGTGGAATTGTTTTAAAAAATCAGACCCAGGGGAGACATTACAAGGGATGGGATTAATTAGTTAAACCATGTGTAAAAAAATTTTTTGCTTTATATTTCCTCAGAGAAAATTGGCCTCTTTTCAGGCTTTCCCCATTGACTTAACATTGGGTAGGCGGGGTTTCAAGTTCATTTTGCAACCAGGCGTTGCAGTTCACGTTGTAGCCACTGGAGTAAACGGCTTCACTAATAGAGGCAAGTTGTTGCCCCTTGCCTGAATCCCATAGAAGATTTGTGGACTGAAATGAAAAAGTGTCCCAGCAAGGAGGCCCACAAGCCTGACTGAGTTACACCAGTTTTGTCAGGAGGAATGGGAAAAAATTCTGGAAAAGTATTGTGAGAAGCTTGTGGAAGACTACACCAAGAATTTGATTCAAGTTAAGCAATTAAAAGGCAATGCCACCAAATACTGACAAAGTGTATGTAAACTTTTGACCCACTGGAAATCTGATATAGTGAATTAAAACTGAAATAAATCTGTCTCTAATCTATTTTTTTTTATTACCACTGATGTGAACAAAGTAGATGCCCTAATTGACTTGCCAAAATAAATGTATGGTTACTTGAAATGTGCAGAGTTGTGACAAACTGAGTTAATATCTTTATGAATATCTTTTGAATATCTTTAGCCTAGGTGTATGTAAACTTTTGGCCTCAACTGTATATATTTCAGTGTCAACAGGCAGTATTGGACAGCTGGGCGAGAAATAAAATACAGCTGGCTTTCACATTAAGAGTAATAACAATCATCAAATGGAATAAAGAAAAATTATTAGCTTGTTGGCTTTAATTCATATTATATGTCCCACCATACAAAAAAGCACTACATGTATCTCATTGCTTGTGAAAATGTGTGCAGTTGTTGGACGATTTATAATTTAGAGAAGTGTTATTTGACTGTGCCAAATAATGCCAAATATTTCACAATCAGAGAGAAGACCACAGTTTTTATATCATTTTCATATGATTTTAATGATTCTGAAATGTTCACTCCAAGGGATACATCATTATTTTTTTTTTATTTCAATGATTATTACAGTCCAATCTAATGTTTACAGGAATTACAATGTTTTCAAAGCACCACCAGTTTCTATGACTTGTCTAAAGCCTTTGACACAGTTGATCACGCCATAGTATTATGGAGAATTTTCACGTACTGGTTTTGATTCTGTAGCCTATAGATGGTTTCAAATTTACCTTATCTCAATGTGTTGTATTGGGTTATTCACAATCAGATTTTCTTAGCAAAAATAAAGGAGTCCCACAAGGTTACATTTTGAGGCAAGTCTTGTTCACCATTTACATGAATGATATTATGTCACCCATAGGCAGGAGTAATATCTAACTGTATGCGGATGGCTCCTAAGGTATACCTTTCAAAGGGAAACCGCTTTTTTACGAGTGTTTCCCAGACTATACCTTAACAGTTGCCTTAAGGGACACCTCAAAGGTACATCGTAAGTTGGAGCTGGCCTTCACTGTGGTGCTGAAAAGTTTATCAATCGATGCCAAGCGAATCGATTGTCTCACTTGTAAAGGCTTGTGAATGACGTTTTAATATAACAAGTGTTTTCATAATCATTTTACATCAATCTAATATTGCAGAAGAGGAAGCTATGCCTACTAGAGATCATCTGCTTATCTCTTTAAGAGTCAGTTAAGACGAGACCTTGTGATAGTTTCAATAAATACGTACATATAGGCTACAAAGGATAAAATGAAAAGCATCAATCAGGACATATAAGCCATAGTCTGGGACTTCGTGGAAGCCCAGGGAAAAGGATATAGGCTACATATGGGTGAATAATTTTGTTCTTATTGAAACAAAGGTCTAATGTTAATTTGTGTTTGTCACAATATATAGGCAACTGGAGCAGCATATCCACTGATTCCCGCGGACTTTTCTCTGCAGGCAAAAGCGCGTCTGTGGAAATTGATCATGATTAATTCTATACCGGGTATGCCTTATGAATAGGTCAACCTGTTAAAGTGACTTGTTCATCCACCTTAATTTGCTGTTGGATAATCTTAAATTTAACCAAGAATATCATTATAGGGTTGTTTACCGAAAATCGTAAAACAACATGGTAAGAAAAATGTTCCATAATGTTGATATTTACCCAGTGCTATTTTGTTTTATATAGGAGGTGTGAGCTAAAGGAAGGGGATGTAGATCATTTGGCTATGTTTGTTCATTATGAGCCACTGTACCTGTATGTGTGTTTATGGCTAGGCCAATCAACGTGCTCTAGTTCGGTCATGCAAGTAGACTCACTCAACGTTGGCTTTGCACACACAGGTTTTATATTCTTAATAAACCGGCGGTTTGTTCCAAGTCAGTATGATCATTGACTCACACACAAACAAACTAATTTCTGCAGGGTATGCAGTCGGAAAAGCCATATCCTCAGTTAGCGCCACTACGTATTAATTAAAACAAACTTTTTTTTTCTTTTCACAAATTGGATTAGTATCATGGATAGGCCCTATACTTAATTACCATCATGATGGGGATAGACAGGTAAAACATCAACATTCTCATGACGTGCTATGCACAGAAACGTTGATTGGATAATTAACTTTTCGTAAAGTTAATATTAAACTGTCATTATCGCATGCCGATGTGTTACTAGATGCAACTGTCGATTTGAAAAGCAAAATGTTGGCATAATAAGGCAAAACTGAGACAGGATTAGCGGAGCGCAGCGCTAAGGGACAGCTTACGAGTGCCTCAGACCACCCTTTTAAAGGTATACCTTTCATAAGGTATACCTTAGCTAAGGAGCTGGGAAAACAGCTCGAGACCTAAAGGAAGACCTTAAGGTATACCTTACGACGCACGTAGCGCTAAGGAGAATCTGGGAAACGCAGCCCAGGGGGGATTACACAAAAGGGTTAAACTCATTTTAGATGGTAATGTAGAACATGTCATGGGTACACAGCACACCAGTCCACAACCAGTCAGAGTGGAGTTAGTTGTCCAGCGAATACAAACAAAAACATAATGTCTCTGTTTTTCCAAATATGAATGTTATCTCCACATCACAGTTTCTCTAAAGATGGCAAGTCATCCCGAAATGCACCACCGAATTATGTCAACTAAAATTCTCTATTAACATCAATGCAGTATAATGAAAGATCTACTTATGAGGAAAAATGACACTCTGCTGCTTCCTACTGTCAAAACCTCGCAAGTATTTCCCTCTGGCTGGTAAAACCTCTGCCCTAGAGGCAATTGTGTCAACCAAAATATTATCCCATACCACAGGCTCTGTAGCCACACTCATCCCTCCCCACACAGCAAAGAGTCCCACACCCAGAAAAGTCCCAAACACATTTTAGAATAATAAATACTGGTAAAGGTGTATGAATTCGGTGAAAACGAAAGATAAAGGTAAAAATTCTGCATAGTATGCCTTTATTAAAGGTAGTGAAATGGAGGATGAAAGCTCAGGCCAGTGGGTGAATTATGTGCCTTTTAAGCCTGTTGGTACAGGCTAAATTGCAGGGGATATTTGTTGAAGACCTCTCAAAATATTTTAGAAAGCAATAGCTTGAAAAAATCTGATATAGGGAAAATAAAAACAGGACTGGAAATCAAAACCTGCAGTGTAAATATAGCCTCAGACCATTAGATGCTGTTTACCAGTCAGCATTGAGATTTATAACTGGTGATGCATATAGTACCCATCACCGTATTTTGTATAAAACAGTGCCTCTGTCCTTATGTGAGAAGAGAGCTTCTGTTCATTTATAAGGCCATTTTCTATATCCATTTTATCTTCACAGGCTTATTAATCAGATAGTTGAATTTATTCTTAGGACTTGCTGCTGCTCTGGGTGCCTGCAGTTAATGCAGAATAAGGGAAAGCTGCCTGGAGATACACCTGGATCACAGTTGCTACAATAGTCGCTAAAACTCAATGCTGTTTTTATCTAATGGACCTTTCAGGGATCTGATGAAGAAGCTAATTGCATTTAATATGGTTCATAGTTTCTTTGGCATAGACTTGCCTTATTCCTTTTTTGATTATTACCCTTTTTATCACTTGTGGTCCCTGTCTATATTATCTGACTGGTTGTGTTATGCAGTTGGCAAGGTCCAATGTCTCCTGACTTCTTGTGTCCACACAGATGCCCTTGAAGGTGGTGGTGGACGGAGACATGGGCCCTCCATGGTGAGTTCAGCTTCTGTGAGTATTCTGACCAGCTCCTAACTTCATGACTACTATATCCCTGCCAGCCCCTCTGAAAATCAGAACTGGTGTTATGTACTTGCTAGAGCCCGACCGATATATCTAAAAAGTTCTTTGTGTGTTTATTTTAATTTTTATTTGTTTGCTTATAAGTTAAATGTTCTTAAACATAGAAACTTTAATAAAATATTTTCAAATAAATGAAAAAAAGTTTTTCAAATTGATTTGAAAATGTTGCACTTCTTGACAAAATATCGGCCAAAACATTGGTAATCGGTGGGCTAGGACTCTCCAAAATCGGGATCGGCATTGGACCCAAAAATCTGGCATCGGACGGGCTCTAGTACTTGCCCTGCTTCAACTGCACAAACTTCAATTCAGCTCAATTTTTAAAAATTTTGTATAGCACTTTTTACTGAGAACAGTCACAAAGATGCTTAACAGAGAAACAGAAGGAAAGCTGGGCAGAAACCAGGCCTGTACTTCCAAAAAGAAAACAGGTCAGGTAAATCCTCTCCAGTAGGGCGGAAAACAAAACTGAAACGGTGGTGAGAAATAGTCCCCAAAGGTAAGAAATCTTGGAATGGGCTACGTAGTCCATTCACCTCTGGCCGGTCTGCATAAAAATAAGGATAGAATATATGGCAACAAATGTAATGAGTAAATAATCAAATGGGTTCGGCAGTTGGTATCCTGGGTGATTTGGGTCCTGTACGGTTCATGCTTTTTTTTTGTGATCAGTGTAGATCTGACGTGCATTCACGATGCGCACATGTTAAACTAAGTTTGCGGCGAACAGTTAATGTTGAACGATTTTAAATAAACATTTCATTTAGTTTGCCACCAACGCATTTTTATTAAAAATGGATGTGTCTAAACAGAGGGTCTTCACAGTGGCTTCCACCACATTCGAGTACTTCACTGATAGCGGTCCTGACAGGAAAGATATTATACGAGTACACTCTGTATTGTCATGTAGCGCAACTAATGAACAGGTCTGCAGAATTGAGCGATATGCCGAGGTAGTCATTCCTCAATATGATGATTTTACTTTTCGCTCACATTTCAAGATGAAAAGGGCAACATTTTTTCGCTCAGTGTCTTTACTGTCAGCAGTCATTTTTGTTCGTGGCACACTACCCTTTCAGACTGTTTGGTAACATTAGTTAACGTTCGTGGTGAACAGAAAAAAGTTTGCATATGTTTGAATATGTTCGCGAACATTCGCTAACACTTGCCGTCTTCAACACACTGACCAATGGAGTTTTGCTCAGATCCTATGATTTTTGTGCCATTCTCATGATTTTATAAATACCCTTCCTGTCCTGTAATTTGGTGTTGCCGTACCAGACGATGATGCCGTCAGTGATGACTCTCAATGGTGCTGAGGTAGAAGTTCACAAGCGTTTGTCTGCCCCTGCCACACTTCTTCAGACACTGTAGAAAATGTACCTTCTTCAGAATGCAGTCAGTGATTGTGGTTAAGGTGAGGTTGTCATATCTGAAGTTCAAGGAATCTGAAGCAGTTGACAACTTCGACCACTGCTCCAGCAATGTGATTGTGGTTGTTGTGTGTTGCGGAGCTGTCATAGGTGAATAGAAGAAAATTCCCTAAGTTTGGGGCTTTATTTTGTGGACGTGTGAAGTTCTTATGAATTCTGTCTGTTATCATAAGGTACAGAAATGTACAAAAAAAGTGGCAAACTCAGTGTTGTATAAGTATGAGGCATGCTGCCCTGCCAAGGTGTAACTTGGTGGAATGGTATACCTGTCATCCCAATTAAATTTGAATGAGACCTCAAAATTCTAAATTTGGATCCTGAAATGTTCAAGAGACTTCACATGGCAAGACACAATGCTGACTTATAAAATCAGGCTAGCCTCTTCAAGTTTGAATAATTCCATCATTCTAAAGTTCTAAACGAACATTGGGAGACTGTTATGTCCAGTGACAGTGTGACAGACAGGCAGCAGCATATTGGCACACCAGTAGAAGGACAGTATCAGTCTGTCCAAAATTACAAGATATTTTTATATTTGTGCCAGCTCCAGCGAAGTGAGGGTGGCCAAAAGAGATCAGCTAGAGCAGAAAACTTAGCTGCACTCCATCATGAGGAGCGTGCACCTTAGCTAATAGTTAATTGTGACAGCAGCAGGCAGTCAGTCACACAATGACTCGCTCTGAAGTGGCAAGCAGGCAATTTGAGTCGGATCCAGTAAAGCAAGGGCAAGACCATGTGGTTAGCCAGTTCTATTAACGTTATGTATCATATTGTCTTTGCTATCTGTTAGCTAGACAGCTGATTGCAGTTGGGGTGACTAATGTTATATTTTTAGTAGCTAGGATCTCTCTTCTGCTAGCTAACTGTCTAACTAACTTACTTTGATATGGCTAGCTAGCACTAACAATTTCAGATTGTAATGCTAGTTTGCTGGTGTTACAACCCCAGTCGTAAGTTTGTGTTCACATTTGTTACTTTTGCGTGTGTTTCTTCGATCCAGTTGTCATCTAATTACTCGTTTCCGTATCCGGTTGCTCGGCTTTAAAAAGCTGCCATTTGCCACCTACCAGCGGAGACTAGCTCTTCAAACTCATGGTTGGTGCGGTGTGTTTAGTGATTGCTTCATTTGACCCTATCTTGTTTGACTCCGATTCCCGTCTAGCCCTTCTGATTTGTTTGTTGATTATATCTTGTGTATAACCATTGACTTGTTCCCATCATCCCAGTGCTCCTGTTAGTGTGTTCCCAGCTGGACTAAAAATCCTTTCATCGAGACACAAGTTTGTTATTTTGTTTTGTTATTTTTCCTTTATTGTTTTTGAAGCTACTCTGGGTTGAGATCTAAAGCTCCGTAGGGGGTATACTATTCAGACTTTTAGTTGCCGACTATCAGCTAACTGTCCGAAGTTCAGTGCTCAAAGCTTCCCTATACCCAGTAACCTTCAAAGACTGGCCAGCATTCAGTTGAATTTGGATAGGCAGATAGGAACCAGAGTAACTGGTCGGTTTGAAGTACGTTTCCATACCAGTTTTCCTTATCGTTCACCCTGTTACGGACTGACCCTAGACCAGGTCATAACAGCTAGCAAGCTCAATGCATCTTAATGTTTTAAGTGAAATGTTTGCATTTTCCAAAAGGTTCAAAATAAGTGTATCAGGCTGATGTTAGCGTTAGTGCTGATCAATTTCATTTCCTGACCTTTGAGGCTTTCGATCAATTCAGACGTTTCACTTAAAACCAAAGTTTTTTGTGATTAAGAAGATATATATATACCAGACAATGTCAGTGTAGTGGGGTACCCTTCTATAGTAGTGTATCATGTGCTGTATCAGTAAGGGTACTGTCCAGGCTATATTGTACTTTTTCAGATTATGACCCTCCTCTGTGGTGCTGTGATTGGGTGTTGAGGTAGAGGTAGAGCATGAGGGACATGACTTAACGCCTATGCGCACATGCCAAATCTGCCCAATCCTTGCCCATTTAGGGGGTACCCTATTTAAAGCTTTATGACTGCAGGTATGTGCATCAGATACTTAAATAATGAAAAAAAAGACATTTGTACCATTTGCAATACTAACAGATTAGTTTATATTCATAATTTAGGAAGAAATGAAGTGCCATAAATGCAATTATCTTGGCAAAAAGCAAACATGAAGTTGTTCTTTTTTAGTTTGCAATGAAATACTGAGAGATTCCATATATAAAAGTATAAAAGTGTCTGAGGCTCAGCAACCGTAAGTCCTGGAGCAACCAAATTTGACAGGTGGGTTCCTATGGCCCCCCACTACTCAGGCACTAAAAATCACCTATGTCTGCCAGATGGTGGCGCTATAACAAAGGGTTATGCGTAAAAGGCCATAACTCCCACACCATAAGTTAGATCAACACAAAACTTCATCAACCTATGCATCACGTGCTCTACAACTTTGCCATTGGCACCACCTATGTCTGCCATATTGTTTGCCCGCCATTTAGACTTTTTAGTTGGGGCGTGGAAGTTTTCTCCGCTAAAATGTCTGAGGCTGAGCAACCATAAGTTGTAGACCAACTAAATTTGGTAGGTGGGTTCCTATGGCCCCGCACTACTCAGGCACGAAAAATCACCTATGTCGACCAGATGGTGGCGCTATAACAAAGGGTCGTACTTTTAAAGGCCATAACTGCCACACCGTAAATCTGATCAACACAAAACTTCATCGACTGATGCATCTGAATGTCCTCTACACCTTTACTATTTACCTATGTCCGCCATATGGTTTGCCCGCCATTTGGCCGTTTTTATTAGGTGGGGTGCAGAACAGCTGTGCCTCCAAATCTAAACGGTTACGACATCTAGTAAACTTCTTTACGGGAAGCGACATCCATGGCGACGCAAGTAATCCGACACCGTAGGGTCTAGTTTTTATCAGTGAGGGGACGGTCTGAACGTCGGGGAAGCAGTGGAAGACAGTGCCAGACATTATTTGAAGACAGTATCGGGTGAGTTCGTTTAGTCTTTGAATCTGAACCATTTCATTGATATGTTCTGAGTTTCTGTGCAAAAGCGCGAAAACACGCTGGTATAATGAAACTATGACGGTAGCCTAATACGTATATAGTCCGCTTCGTTCCGTTGCTACCATAACATAATGACCTACAGCTGCAGTTTCTCGCTGCAATTACTAATATTGAATATAACCAAAAGACGCAATTTATGCTGTAGTCTGCCAATGGCTAAATAAATATTACGGTCCATTTGAAGACAATATCGGGTGAGTTCGTTTAGTCTTTAAATCCGTTATTATGCTGAGAGAAATCGTATTCTCAATTTAATCTCTAAATTGACTGTAAGCTTAGGGTTGTAACCAGGTAGTTGTTTCGTAGGTGACTTAGTCTTAACTCGTCTTAACTATTGCTTGTATTTTGCATAGACTGCGTCGTTGCTGTTCTTGTTTGTGTTAGTGTTAATCAGTTTAACCTACAGGGTCCAAGTTGAACTATGCGGTTGTTCCCTGCACTTGGAATGGTACTTCTCTCTAGGATTTTCGACACTTGTTCCTGATTATGATAATACACTTTGTTGTACGTCGCTCTGGATAGAAGCGTCTGCCAAATGCCTGTAATGTAATGTAATGCAGTATTCCGTAGCAACAAGATAAACCCGACATTAGCCCTAAAATATGCCAACACAGCAGAGAAAACGCTGCTCACTGAATAACGAAATAAACGAGACATTTAAAAAAAATATTATACCATGTCATTCTACAGTCAATATCTGGGACTAAACATTTTTTAAATATACAGTCTTACCATCGGTTTTACGCATAGAGATGTCCCTTTTGCGAATGAGTGGCCATATATTGTCTTGGACAATCCGTTTGTGAAAAATCTGCCACGCCTGGGTCGGCTATCTTCATAAATAGCTGTGCGTAATACCACACTTGTTGCTTACGGCGTTGTCGCCCTTTTTAGTGCAATTTGGCTTGATTGACAACTCATTTATTCCGTTGGTGAGAGTATAAGCTTTCTAACGATGTATAACATGTCTGATTTTGCTTTTGGAATAGCGTTTTATAGGTCAGCGTAACCGAAAATTTCCGCATCTGCCAATGTCTAAATCAAAATAAACGGTAGGCTGCTGTGCGCGCAGCACGCAGGTCGCGAGTTGATATTATTATTTGAAATGTGTATTTATGTGTTATTATTCTATCTGTCTCTGAGGCGCTCTGAAATGTGCATTCTCTGCTAAGCTGAGCCATGGATTGGTATAGGTTTGTGTCTGATGTAGTGTTGCATGGTACAGCGAAACTTCAGCACTTTTCCGGTACTTAAAAAAAAAAAAAAAAAAATTTGGTATTAGAATTTTCCGACGTTCGGTAGTTTTGCGTCAAATGTAAAAGCCAGGGAAAAGTGTCTCCCGCATTACCGATTGAGAGGATGAAAAGTGTCATGTCAGAATCTTCGCTAGATGGCAGCAGCAACTAAGGTTGGTAAGTGAGGTGACCTGCGCTTGTGTATTTTCTGTCATTGATACAGCGCAAGCTTAGACTCAGTTCACTTCAGTAGCAATAGGTGTTCCAATTTGTAAATATTTTATTATAGACAGATGTTGTATTGTTATTAAAATATGCTGTTTTTAAATCTATTTAAAGGTGAAAGACCTGTTTTAAAGATTATTTTGTTTACAACTGTTTAATTTTTAAAATATATTTAAATTTTCTATTGTTCAGTGTTGTAACACTATAGGCCTATGCATATTAATATGTTGAAGAGGCTTCAACTTAAAGGTTGTTAATGAACCAGGTTGTTAATAAACCATGAATTCGAAAATGAGGTCAACCCTTGTGGACATTACGTTTCTGATCTATTAAGGTAATTTCAGTATCGTTAGGTACCGAGTATCGAATTAGCATTGTTTAAGTTTCAAGTATCATTTCAGTATTGAGTATCGTAATACTAAACCTGGTATCAGTATCAAAGTCAAAATTTTGGTATCGTGACAACACTAGTGTGACGCCTCTTTTAGTTGCGGTGCAGAAACACTGCAGCTGTGCATACACGCCGGGCCATCTAAGTGTTACGACATGCCATCTAAGTGTTAAGACATAGTAAAGTCCTTTACGGGAAGCGGCCAGGACACATCCATGGCGACGCAACTAAGTCATCCGACAGCGTCTCTTAGCAAAAATTGGCCATAAGTCATCAATATTTTAACGATCATCATGATATTCAGTAGGTATGTTGGGTGAAGGCATATGCTCATGAGGACAAAGCCATTTTAAAATCGCTCCATAGGGGGCTTGGACCCCTCCCAACGCCGCTTGCGGCTTTAATTGGAATTCAAGATTATTCCCTTCAACTGAAGGATATTTTTCTATATATCTTTACTGTAAATAGAT